>NC_048237.1:4198948-4241255 GCF_002007445.2 Ailuropoda melanoleuca
CCTCTGGGGACAAAAAGATGACTACAAGTCACAGGTTGGTTTGTGTCTTTTTGAGACTCTCTTTGTCTTCCTTTGCATCTTATTTTTTCTCTGGGGAGGAAACTAGGCTAGGAGAACACCACTTAGATTCTCTCCATGCGGAAACTATCTAGAAAATGCCATACAGGAAACTAACCAGAAGAGTTTTGCAGACCCTACTGCATTTCTTCCAGACCTCATTGCTCAGTAACTTGTCCCACAGAAGATGAAGGCAATAAATGCATCTTAATTTAGAAGCTTCCAACTAGAGAAAAGAAAATGATACAGGAGATGGAGAAATAGTCTTTGAAGATAGATTTAAATTTCATTTCTTTTAGAAAAGTGAATACCTAGGGGGAGATTGACCGGGATCTGATATTAATGAGCAGTGTGACTGGAGGGCTAAAAGAGACACTATGTGCTACCCACGTTCCCAAAAGTAGGAAGAAGGAGGACCTTGTTGAAATTTTAGGAAAGTAAATTTGAGAAAATTAAAAGGATGCCTTCCACAGGGATGAAAGGTACAGCATAGGGAATATAGTCAATGATACTGTAATAGCATTGTATGGTGACAGATGGGAGCTATCCTTGTGGTGAGCGTAGCGTAACGTATGGAGTTGTCCGATCACTATGTTGCTCACCTGAAACTCACGTCACATTGTGGGTCAACTATACTTCCATAATAAAGAGGATGACTTCCAAATGTATAAGGGTCATCTATGGAATTAATTATTTTAAGCAGTAGTACTGTTACAAAAGTTTCTGGGGAAACGATGAGAAGGTCAGAGAGAGTTAAGAGTTGCTGAAATAAAGGATGCTATCATGGGGGAAAGCTGTGTTCTTATGGGATATCCCACGGGACCTTTGACAACAAAGTCTACAAAGAAGCCTAATCCGTTAAAGCCTTGCTTAGCTTCCCGTGATTTTTTTCACTGCTGGATAAGTGGATCACCGGTTACTATTATTCTGCTAAACCTGTGTGCTTTTATTACAATTTGGAAGATTTACATAGAAGAAAATTCTGCAATGTTCTCCATTTTAACAATTCAGCATCTTAATCTCCCCCAGGACATGCCTTTTAGGGTAAATCTAAAGTCTTTATAATGCAACTGAAGCCATCTTTTTCTTTTTTCTTAGAGGATATTGAATTCAATTGCTCTAGCTAAACAACAGTCCTTCATTGAGCAAAGAAAAGGTCATCAGATTTCTTTAGCATTTTTGCAAAGATATCCTCCATCCCTCTAACTGTCCATGTGACCTCAAAGTTGTCAGTAGTTCTCAAATTGTGGAACACGCCATAAATGTCTGATCAGTAGACTTCCGTGAGCTTCAAATCCAGTAAAGAAGCACAGATCCTTCTACTCACCTCCTGATTCACTAACCATTGGTCCAAAAGAATTTATATCTTTCAAATGTAAATCTTTTTATACACTTCTTTATACCTTCAACCACCGCATTGTTTAAAACTTGGCTTTATTTACCCCTACTGTTGCTGTTGATTCACCCATCTCACGGCAAATCTTAAACCATTGCCCCTCATTCTACATTTTTCTGCATGGATGTTAATACTTCCATTTGGCCACTTTATTCTACTGTCTCACTACTATGCTCTCTTTTATTAGTTTTGGATTTCTCTCTGAGAGAGAGGAGAGAGAAACATGTTTGCCTATCCCCTCACCCTTTAATATGACCTCAGTGAGGTTTTCTAATTCTTTGTAGCCATGTTCCTGTGGTCGCAGTCTGGCAAGATCTCCAGGGACTGTTCCAGAAATATTTTCTTCTGACAGAATCTGCTGTTTTGACTCTTTCTCATTCTCTGCATAAACTGTTTACCATCTAAGATAACTGATACTAAATACTGTTCATTCAAAACCCTCACAGACTTTATTTTAGTGACTTTTTTTGGTTGGGGGGGGTGGAACAAGGGTTTGAAGTTTTCTTAGAATCTAGCATTGTTGAAGATACAAAAAAAATGACAACATAGGCTGTCCATGGAGACTTCACTTGGTGTAATCTGTTGTCAAAAGAAAAAATGATGAAAAGACAGTTGTTATTTATTTTCCAGAACATCTCAAAGCAATTTTATGTTTCAATTTGTCAGCCTTTTGTTGAGTCCTAAATGGAACATCACAGGCCAGGAAAAAACCTTCTGGATGTTTTTTGTTGACGTTCTTTTCAGAGTCAGATGTCTAATGTTTATGTTTCCCAGGAAGATTTTAATGTACGTAAAGTAAGCAAACATAAATGTGGGTGATATGCAGGACCAAAATGCTGCCCACATTTGTTTTCTGCATGAGCCCATGATTACTTGAAATTCTCAAAAGTACAGTTATTGGCAAAATATTTTCTCATGACATTGATTAAAGTTTCGGGTAACAACTGAAAATGGTTCAGAAAATAGGTTGATTAAAAATAGTATCTGGCTACCAACTGTTGGTTCAATTTCCTGACTTTCTTGAAAATGCCTCCATTCATTTTAAAAAATATTTTTATTCATTCAGTAAATACTTAGTGCCTGACATGTACCATGGTTCTGTGATTCCTGCCCAAATTAAAAAAAAAAATTTATACCACCGCTCTGAGAGTCAACTATTGACAGAAAATGGAAGAATTTCTGTTATTTGGAAGGACAATTAAGTTGCATGCAGAAAAACACTTATTGGACTGCACCTGCCACGACCTCGAAGTTAAAGCAGCCTTGTTAACCTGAAAGGAAATTAGGAAGTTATTTATTCTCTCCTCCATGTCTGCCTTTGGGTCAGGCTTAAGCTATCCTAAAGTTGGGCAGCTGTCCTTCATGAATAAAATACTTTTCTCTGTCCGTTCAGAGACAGAATGCAGCTCAGGGAAGCTGGACTGTTGAATCCTATGAGTTAAAGGTCCTCTCAGGAGGGGGCTGTAGACAGTGTTGGAGAACGAAAAAAATCTCTATGCTGTAACTTCCTGGAGATAGGATTTTGATTGCATTCCAGTTGGATCAGTGAATCGGAGATCCCAGTAGTAGGCTGGAGAGGCTCTTTCTCCAGCAGAGAGGCTCTGGGTAAATGCCCAGTGTCACTGGTGGCTTGTCTGGGAGCCTAGAAGTGTCTTCTTTTTAACTTTGCATTTCTAAGCATGTCAGTTTGCCTTGTAATTCTTTAATCATAGTAAATACAGTTGTTTTATAATCTATTCCTGATAATTCCAGTTATCTGACTTCTGTGTCTGTTTCTTTTTCTCTTTTTTTCTGCTGGTTCTTACACGCTATCTTGCTTCCTTTTGTGTCTCATTTTCATTCACCGTATTTTGGCTCAGTGACCTCAGAAAATAACTTTGGGTGACCCTCTAACACCTAGGATGATGGTGTCTTCCTGTGGACAGAACGTGGGTTGGCTTCTACCCATCGGGAACCCCCACTTTAAACCGGGTTCACAGCTTGGAGTTCCATGCCTGAAAAGAACGTGTGTCAGTGAGCTGAAAGCCTGTGTGAAGTTTGGACTATGACACTGCTTCTCAGAGATTGTCTTTTTCTTACTGCGTCAGTGACGCAGATGTCTCCCCGGAGTCTCTGTCGTGGGGTGCAGGGAATTTGGTACTAGTTCTCTCCTATCCTAATGGCTTCATCTGCCCCGTTCTCATCCCATGTGCTCTCCTTGGAAATTTTTATCCAGGCATTGTAGCAGCCCACTGTCAGTGACACTCAAATCTAATCCATCTCCCTCTCTCTCTTCTGAGTGCCAGACCCATGTTTCTAACTACCTTCTGGACATTTCCATCTCGAGTTCCATGCTGTCCTCCACCTGACTCACTTGCTTTCTCCCCACCTGACTCTTCTCACTTGTATTCTGCTCTCTTCCTGTATTGCCAACTTGCTCACTACCCTCTGTATCCAGTTGTTTCTACATAGTTTACACTGTAATGTTTTTTGAATTTTTCCCTTTGATTCATTTTAGCTGTCAATGTCTTCGTTTAGTTTTACATATACTGCTCATCATAGAGTGATTCCATCGCGTGTCTATTTTTCCATTTGCCCCCCAGAACCTCTCTTTCCTTCTCTGAAATTCCATTGTGCTGTCTCTGCCCAGGAGTCTGACCTTGAAGGCCTGCACCCATAGGCCTTGACTTCTCTGATTTCTATGAGGCTTAACCAGAGGGAGGCCCTGGCAGAAAATGGGGGCATAGGAGGATAGTGAAGGCAGGTTATTATCCTGTTCTTTCCCTCAGGGTCATCACAAGTGCCTGTAGCCCTCTCCTGAAGACCATAGCTCCTGCTGGGTGGGGAATTTCTTACAGGCAGGTACTCTGAGAGGTGGCATTCTACTTGGAGCGGCCACTCTCCTGGCCTCTTTGAATGACTCTCTTCCCTTGCCCCTTTAATCCTAGAGGTGGCCAAAAGTCCCAGTAATCCCTTTCCCCAGATTACTCCGCTATTCTTTCTGGCTTCCCTTAAGCTTTCTCACACATTTGTAAACAGTTCCTTTATTTAACTCTCCTCAATAATCTCATTTAATTGGTCCATCTGAGTGACCCTGACGGATGCAGTGACTCAAAAGCCCTCTACTTCTGATCTCATTTCTCATCTACACACCTTACTAATCTTTGACTAACTTCACTATCCACATATCCAGCCGTGCTGGGATATGCTGTTCCAGAGACAAGTGTTTTCTTCCTCCTTCTTCCTCCCTTGTTTTTTCCCTACCTGAAGAACTGCCTTTTACCCTTTTAGACCAAAATCAACCATTACCTCCCTATGGCAGCTTGAATTATTGTCAAAATAATTGCTGCTGCTCCATTCAGGACTATCCCTATAGGTCTTACTCCTGATAGGGGATTATTTGTCCCCCCCCCCCGATATCACTCTTGTCTATGTAACTTGCTAAAATATGAGTAGAAGGGGCATCCAGGTGGCTCAGTGAGTTAAGCGTCTGACTTGATTTCAGCTCAGGTCATGATCTCAGGGTTGTGAGAACGAGCCCCACGTTGGACTCCACACTGGGTGTGGAGCCTGCTTAAGATTCTCTTCTCTCTTTTTCCTTCTGCCCACCCCCCCATATGAGTGGAAGTATTGCCTACAATTTTCCTATCAGGAGCTTTAAGAACCATTGCATGTTCTGCCATCTTTCCTTTCCCTCTGATGTAAAAATAGTGATAACTGACAGAGGTCCTCCTCCTACCTTGATTCAGGTGATAGAGCAGAGCTGTGTTTGATCTACCATAAACTGATTGTTGGCATGAAATGTCAATGACAAAACAAGTAAACAAACCAACTAAACCCCTCATAACCTTGTGTTTGGTAAATCACCGAATTTTGCAGTCATTACTCCAGCGTAACTTGGGCTAAGCTATTTTACTCCCTCTATAATGAGACAGGTACGCAAAGATTTTTCTTCAAGAATTTCTACTCTATTTTATGAGACTGTGAAAACGATTTGGTTAAGTTAACAAGGAATTTAAAAATAAATAATATAACAAAATTTAAAAAATTATTCATCAACAGGATAGAACACTAAACATTCATTAAAAATTATGTTTGAAGAATACTTAATTATGGTGGCAATGTACATGATATGTTAATCAAAAAACACTTTACCAAATCATATATACCGTATGATTCCATCTGTGTAAAAAGAAAATGAATAAAATACACATTTCCTTTTTACAGTTTTGTACCTTTTCCAAAGGTTATACGATGGTCATGCATCACATTTATATTCAGAAATAAAAATATTATTTAAATATTCCTTTGTAATGTCGTCCCCAATTTGCCTAGGCAAAACTTAATATTCTTTTCTCTCTGAATACATGCTATTTAATGATATCATATTTTTGCCTATAAATATCTTCTCTTAAATAACAAAAAACCTCTTTATTATTTGGATCAAAAGAGATAATTCATGGAAAGCAATTAGTACAATGTCTTATATATAGTAACCACTCAGTAAATGCTGTTTTATGATCCTATTTTATGTTTTGGAAATTTTTGGAAGTGAGTATGCTTTTTTAGGGTGACAGAGGTTGTGTGGCAAGATGACTTTTAGGGTAATCACTTATTTCCATTGCCCTCGGAAGACTGTCATCTCTTGCGTGTGAATCCCCATTGTCTGTATGGGAAGCTAAGGCTATGCTAATGAGATTGGAAGAATGTAAGGGGTTGAAAAAGCTTTTTACAAAAAGGGTTTTTGTCTTTCTTGGAGAACCTTAAAAGTCTCAGAGCTCATATTCTTGAATACACATCTGTACTCCCCATTCCTGACATGCTCCATCGGAACGTGATACCAGTGCAAATGGTGTGACAAATGCACAATTCATGGGAGATGAATCAAAACCAATTTATTTTTGTCTTCAATGGTTTCCTAAAAATGTATTCAGAGGGGGTAACTTTTTTCCTGGCACTGGATTACTTTTCTTCTCATGCATCAATAATGGATATTTTAAGTATAAAAACACATTTTCAGTTCAAAAACTTTTTCCCATTTAATGCTGAAGGCCTGATTTGGCAGATGGCCCAACTTTGGGAAAGGGGCTATGCTTGTCTTCTTCTCTCATCTCACTCAGCACTGCTCACTGACTACTTTTTGGATAATACCAGAGTTGAAGAGTAGGAGGAAAGAAGAGGTCAAGGGATGGCATAGAAAATTTCCTCGTATGTTGGTGTCTGATATCCTCTTTAGTTTTGGACTCGGCTTGGAAGGGGTTTAAAATGAACCTTTTCCTCATGGATGCTTTCAGTGTTTCACTGGGGGCTTTATGCTGGGCTTCCCTAGACTGGTTCCTATAACTCAGTTGGGAACTTTGATTAGGCCAGCCACTTCTCCCCACCTTCTTCTTCCTGTGGTCTACCTCATATGCAGGCTCTTAATGGTAGAGTCCCCTTAACTTCCCAGATGTCCTCTTGGGCCAGGTCAGCTCTCCATGTGGCCTCCATTTGGTCCATGCAAAAGACACATACGTAACTGACTTCAACATGGGTGGTAGTGTAGTTACTTAGAAAGCAGAAGTCGACCGCCAGTGTCCTCCCACCCCCAAAAAGGGACCTATATCAGGTTCTCAAAGTGGCTCAGTGAAATCTCTGTCCTCAGGAGGCTTGAAATGAGGAGGTGGGCAGTCTCTTAGCTTCCCTATTCCCGGGGTTCAGTTTCATAGCTTAGATTTCTCAATGATTTCCTCTTAGAAAATTCCTCTTCACATTCGAACCACTTTTGAGTTTCTGGATCTAGCTGAGGGATCCTCCAGATGGCAGAGGGAGGGGAAATATTTATTGACCATTTCCTTGTAAATTCTGCATTTTGGCCTGGCACCTCACTTTGGCATGTCGGGATGGTTGTGTCTTGGTGGTGAGGTAGACATTGAAGTGCTGACATATTGTTTCATTAATTTCAGGAAATGGTGGAGCACAACTCGTGTTACGTAAGAATCGAAAGGAGCAGCACTCTGGTGATGCTTGGAAAGCCAACAGGAGGTAAGATACTTGGTGGTTAAAGTACATACTTTAGAACCCAGATAAGCCTGGATTTACGTCTTACCCCTTCTGCTAACTGTAACTTGGGGCAAGTAAATCAACCTCAAGTTTTTTCATCTGCAAAACTGGGATAATAAAAGTACCTGTCTTATAGGCTATTGTAAAGATTAAATGAGATAATTAATGTAAAGAACTTAGAACAGTGTCTGGTATGTGGCATGGTAATAGGCCAGTTAATATTATCAAAGTAACGTAATCATGGCTTTGCGGTGTTAAAGCTGTTTCAGGCAGTATCCTCGAGGCTCTTTGCCTCTGAAAGCCACCCTTTGGTCACATATTTTCTGGCCCTGTCACCTGTATTTCCCATTACACAGTGAAATGTTCCATCCAGTTTTCAGCCTGAGACAACACCTGGGAGTTGGTTCAGGTTGAATCTGAGGACTGGTTTATTATCTCAAGACCATACTCTCCATGTGGACACAGCATCCTGTGGGAGCCTACACCCCCCTCCCAACTCCCAGGGCTGTAATCCATATAATTCCCTTTTCAGCCTTGATGCTAAAATGACCTTGGATAACTTTTCCACTCTGCTTTTTTGCATTCTATCTCACTAATACGATGCCACGTTGATTTGACTAAGATGACAGCTTTGTCACTTGGAGAAAAATATTTTACATGTTTCCATAATGTTCTTTCTAAAGCACAACGCAATTTTGTCATTAAATCCTGAATGCTCTCTTTAGTTCCATTTCAAGATGGCTTTCCCAGAGCCAGATGAAAGTCTTCAAAATGACTTCTGACAACTATCAAATGACAATGGCATTCTTGCCACCATGTTGTTTCTAATCTACAAGGAAAAGGTGGCAGGCATTAAGGAGAGAATGTAATCACTTTCTCTGGAGAACTGCTATTTTGTAAGGTTATCAAAACCCCCAAATTACCATTTTGCATTCTTTCTTTAAAGATTTTCACTGTCCCACTTCTTTAACACACACTTTGGGGGCAGGGAGTATATTTCTCATCTCCATATAATCAAGCCTAAACATCTGTTGACACTAGAAGGGGCCCCCCTATATTTGGTTCAGTGATATAGCAGAGTAGCTCATTTTTATATTAAAAGAGTATCTGATGGTTAATGGATGTGATGGTTTGTCTTTTTCTTAAACATCTGAAAAAATGCCTTTAAGCTACTATTCCCCTTCAACTTTAGCTGACAGAAATGTGCATTTAAAATTTTACTTGAGTATTTAAAAGATACTCCTAAGATCAAGATCTGCATAATAGACCAACCTACTTGGAATTTTTCTTTTCAAGGGTTTTCTCCATTATTTCACCGATGCTTCAGAGAGAAGCTGGGCATCTGGGTGCACTGCCCTTCTCTCTGGCTCAGTTTCCTCTAATAATGGAAAACTCGGTTAAAACAGTATCACTACCGGCGTAGAATTTCATAGAGGAAGATTAATGGGATTGGTGGCATATTACCATCTTACACAGACCAGCGAATCTTTTATAAGTGAGTGCCATGTATTCATTAAAAAAAAAAAATGCTTACCTCCATTTTGTGTCAATAGTGTGAGAAACGGTACTCAAAGCCTCTACTATTTTGGGAATCTGGTTTTATCCTGGGAGGAGCTCTAGGGCCCTATCCCTATATTTGTATGTCTCAGGCACATGGGTTTCTGAAAGTGAAGAAGGTGAAATAAGGGGGTTCAAGATTGAGTGGAAGGTAACCATACTTAGCCACTTTTCTTGCAAGGCGGTACTAGAATGATTAAAGAATTTTTCTCTGTAATTTTGGCTCATGGCATTTTTACCACGATGTGCCGTGGTGTGCTTTTGTTATATTTACCCTGCATGAGTTGTATGATGCTCTTGAATCTGTCGCTTGAAGTTTTCCTCATGTTTGAAAAGTTCTTAGATTCTGTCTCCTCCAATATTGCTTCTGTCCCTCTTTGGTATCTGTGCCTCCTAGGACTTGAATTATGCCCACACATCAACTTTTCATTGTGCCCCTTAGGACCCTTTCATCTCTTTTCTATAATTTCTACTCCCCTTTCTCTGTGTGCTTCAATCTATATATCCAGTGCACTAATGTTTTCTTCAGCTGTATTCAATTTGATGTAAAGGAGGCTTTTTCTGAACATTGTTTTTGGAGCAAATACTAAGGAATTATAGATATCAGTTACTATCCTGTGCATTGTTGGTGCATTAGTGAACAAAACCCAAAAATCTTACCCTTGTGAAACTTACCTTCTTGTGGAGGGAGACAGACTATAAACAAAAAATATAGTGAATAAATATACTATGTAGTATTTTAGAAGGTGTTAAGCACTATGGGAAAAAATTGAACAGGGTGACTGCAGCAAGCCAGGCTTCCTACTCCTTCCAGAGAGTGGGATTTGAGCAGAGGCTTGAAGGAGGTGAGAGAGGGAGTGAGTGCCAAGGAGCCAGCCAGCGCGAAGACCCCTGTTTTAAGAAGGATCATTCTGGCTGCTATTAAGAATTGATTGTAGGAGACAAGACTGGGAAAAAATAGACCAACTAGGGGCTATTAAAATGATCCTGGCTCTGACCAGTGTGGTAGCAGAGGAGGTGGTGAGAAGAGACTGGGTTCTGGAAATATTTTGATTGTAGGATGAATAGGATGTGCCAAAAAACTGGGTATATAATGTAAGGAAAAAAGAGATGCCCGTGTTAACGCCAAGCTTTTCTGCCAAATGAGAAAGAGGTGTGAGTGGAAATTGGAAGTCAGTTTGGGGCACAATTAGCAAATGTTCAGGAGATGACGTCAGTAGGCAAACCACCTCTCTCTCAACCAATTTACCCAGTTTTATTTACTCATTGATCTTATTATTTTTCTATGTTTTTTTTTTTTTTTGATCTGTTTCTCTCATTAGAATATGAGCTCCAAGAAAGCAAGCGTCTTTTCCGACTCGTGTATCACTGGATCCTAGTATATCGTTTGGGAAAAAAATGTAGGCTCTAAATATTTGTTGAACGAGTTAATGAATGCATCCAGTTTTCCAGATTTGCAAAGCAGGCAGATTGATGCTGGTGGTGTTTAGTTCTTCAGGGTTCTTGTGAGGGTTAAATGTTATGTAAAAATACATAGATTTTCATACATACGTTCATACATAACATAGACAGAAGTGCCAATATATGTCTGTGACTTTGTAAATTAATATTGAGGTCTATGTGACTTGGGAAGCAGGCTGGTATAGTAATTAAAAGCCTGGGCTTTGGAGCCAGCGAGACCTTAGTTTGAATCTTAGTGGAGCTATTTTCTAGCTGAATGACTCTGGGGAAAGGACTTAATTTCTCTCTGCCTCCATTTCTTCTGCAACTTGGGAATCATAATATTATCCTCACAGGTTTGTTGTGACTCTTCAGTACAATCATGCTATAAAGGGTATGGCGGACACAGTAAGTGCTCGAAAGTCAGAGTTACTGTTCTTCTGTCCCCTGGCTGGTATATCTGATGTGAACATTCACAATGTTCTCAAAAGGCCCCGTTATATCTTACCCCTTTTTATGTCTCCTGGGCAGCCCTCGTGTCCTCCCCATCCCCCTTTGTTTTTTCCCTTCAATAGACCTTCCCCTTTTATCAGCCATTTCTTTCCAAAATTAACTCTGTACTGCACGTCTCTGGATAATGATATTTTCCAAGGACTGAGGATTAGCGTGGAGGATGGGTAGGGGGAAAGTAGCCAGATGTGTTAGGCGATAAAATTGAGCAGAAGTCAATCACCAGACTTTAAACTCAGGATGAGGGGCTTATCATTCCCAAACCAGTAAACATGCTGCAAATGTTGTCATAGGGAAAAGGTGAAGTTCTGTCAATATGGTGCTACAGTAACACGGTAGGAATGAATGTGACGTGAATATTCTCATTGACTGTATGTGTGATTGTGTAACTGTCGCCCTCCAGAGGCTTCTCAGAAGCCTGTCTCATTAACTTTGTCTTACAAATCTGTAATGAGCGAGTGAGCAGGGGTGAGGGAAGAGAGAGGAAGAAGGCAGGAAGTGAAGGCTGATGTATTGTCAAGGAGTAACCTGGCTCTGAGCAGGGCTCCTCCCCAGGGGGAGCCTGACTGGAAAAGCACAGTAGATCTTTTTCTGGAGCGTAAGCTGTAAACCATCAATTATAGCTATATTAAGTGACTAACCACTACCTCCAAAGCCACTTTTGTCCTTTTAAATTCTATTCCCCCGTCAGAGAGGATTAGGGACAGAAGGAGAGAGAGAATCTTAAGCAGGCTCCACACCCAGCATGGAGCCCAAGGTGAGGTTCCATCTCACAACCCTGAGATCATGACCGAGCCAAAATCAAGTCAGATGCTTAACCGACTGAGCCACCCAGGAGCCCCAGCCACTTTTGTCCTTTTAAAGGGAAATTATTTATGCTTCAAAATTTGGGATAGTGAAATCATACCCGTTTTGGTGTGTAAATGAAACAGTAAATTGACTTCAGCATACAACAATTTGGTGGAAAGTTATGAATATCACACATACTATTTGGTCCATTTTAAGAAGGTCTTTGTCAAGGAGCTTTAGAATTGAAACGAACAAAAAAGCTCTGTTGCTGTAAATGGTATTCTGGTGAACTCCCAGGTGGGATTCTAAACATTTCTCAGGTGCCAAGGAAGACCAGCTGTGGGGACTGGATGGTACACAGAGCTGGGATGATGCCGCTCCTAGTGGAGGCCGGCCCTGGGGCATGTGGGGCTGCCCGTCTGTCACGTCCTGCATCGTAATGAAGTTGTCTAGACACAATGGGGTCAGCTAAGGTGTGGTGGTTTTTTATATAGCACTGCAGAGTGATGCCACAGATGGCGTTATGCCAAAGGACAAAGTTCCTGCCCTGAGGCACCGATGCTCTGGGAGGGGACGGCAGGGGATAGAACAAACACCAGCTTGCCCTGTGCTCATTAAAGTAAAACACTTGACAAGGAATATAAAGATACAAGGTGATTCAAGGAGAGAATTTTACCTTCAACTCTGGATTTCTTGGCTTCTCTTGTCTTGGGATAGGTACTCATGCTAACTGCATAAAATAGATAAAAGAATCATTGCTCTGTTGGCTCCATAATTGGGTACTATATACTTCAGGACCCTCCTTGTCCCTTTCTTTCCTTCCTCTGGCCCCAACTTACCCCATTTTACTAAGGCAAAGGTAAATCAGAGATAGGTCCATTAATTTGGACACAGTGGTAGCGGGCAGTCTGGTATTTCTGCTGTTTACTTAGGGCAGTGATGACTGAATTTGGGGGTGTTCCTGAGCCCATGTTGTTTGGCTAGAAGAGAGAAATTAATCATTATGCTGGCTCTTCCTAAAGAGCTGAATGTGGTCCACTTGGGGTCAAGATCTATGGTTGTGCTTAGAGTTCTATGAACTCCCTGAAAACATGTACATTATTTCGCTGCGTGGGCGTGTTTGGATTTTTCTGGAGAGTTTTTAGCTTTCAGCATTTTTCCAAATGTGTCCACGAGCCTATAAAGGTGAATGAGTATGGCTTTCCTACTCCTACGTGTTTCTTTCTGCCTGTCCAAATCCTACCCGTTTCTGAAATCCACTCTGATTGTTCATGAACCTTTCCCAACTACGCTGGCTTACGGTGAATGCTCCCATCTCAGAATGTCCACAAAGACACCACGATGGTATTAAGTGCTCCCAAAAAGAGTCACTTGATGTGTTAGGGGCGTGAGAGTGCGATGCGATGTGGACAGGGAGGAGGAGAGGCTTCCTGAGGAAGTGATGCTGGGGCTGGGGTCTGCAGAAAGGACGGCAGGGAGTGAGGGGGAGAGGGAGAGTGAAGAATAGGTGCTTCGTGCATACATTAACTTGATGTGTAAAATTGATTTGGTTATGGTTGTTGGAAGAAAATTTTCAGATATTCTTCAGGATAATGGTGATTTCACAGGGCTGAGGACTACGGCCGTTGCAAGAAAAACTTACGTAGAATTCTCTGTATGGATCCTTCTTACTGCGGGTAACATATGTCTGAAATCAGGACTATCTCATGTGACTGTTTTAAGTATAGAGTTTCTTTTACGTAAATGTTCAGGCCCCACTTCTGAGGTTCTGAATTATTTCAGTGGATGGGGACTAGGCATTGACACTTTTCAAAAGCTCCTTGAGTGATTTTAATGAGAAGCCAGTGTTGAAAACTGCTGTTATAAATCCATGGAGAAAACATTAACACGACTTTAAAGGCCAGTAAGGTGCAGTGTTGACAAGGACATAGGACATGGATACTCTCACACATTGCTGTGGAGAGGTTAACTCACTATGCACTTTCTGGAAGGCCATTTGATAATCAATTTCAAACATTTTAAAATTTTGAATACTTTTTTCCACTTATGAGGTCTATGCTAAAAAACAAACAAACAAACAAACAAACAAAAACAAAAATCCCCATCAGGTATACGGATAAAAGTTTATACAAGATCGTTCTTCAGAGTGTTTCTATGACAGAGATTAACTGGAAACAATTTAAAAGCCTGGCAATAGAGGATTGGTTATATTAAGTTTGCTATCAATTCTCTTTACATGGATATACAACTATTAGAAATGATATAGCAAAATGCCTACTGACAGGTGAAAGTGTTCACGATAGATTATAAAGTGAGAAAAGCAGGTAGAGACTAGTATACGCCTTGCCCGTATTGAAGAAAACATTGGGAAAATACACAAGTATTTAGCTGTATCCCTGTGAAATAAAATTGCAGGTGCTTTTTAAAGCTTTTTGTTTTCTTGCCTGGTTTCTCTAAAATCTTCACAACAGACGTGCCTTATTTTCCAACAGAAATGTTACCATTTTAACAAGCACGTTAGAGGAATACTGGCATTGTGAGAAGGACAAACGTGTCACCTTATCAGGCATACCTCAAAGGAGCATATGAAAGAAAAGTCCCCACTGGGATGAATACCGGGTAACCCAGGTGCTTGATAAACACACCGAATCATAGCTTCCTCATTCCTCCAATTCTCTAGGCAGTTCTGCTACAGGCAAAATAACCAACAGGCCTTGGGAACTCCCAGCAGCATTCAGTCTTCGAGGAGCTCAGTGATCTCAGCTAGCATACCTTCCCTTTCCTGTGTCTCTCACGTTTTCTGGGATCCTTGCAGAGAATCTCTGTTAATGTGGGTTTATGTTAAGGAACCGAGGGAAAGTCAGCCTCACCTGCCTCCCAGGGTTCGCGTGGTGGTTTGGAGCTCAGTCGTGACTGCAGTGTCAGGCCTTGTGGAGAGAACGCCATCCAGACAGAGCAGGGGGATACCTCTGCTCGAAACCCACGTCTGAGCTCCCCCGCTCACTACCTTATGGTCATGCAGCGGCTCTGGCAAGGCCGATAGGCGTTTGCTTCCTCTTTTCAGTCAAGTGAAGACTGTTTACTTGTTTCTTCTCTTCCACAGGGTTTCCTGCGAGCCATTTGCCTCTGCTTTCTCTTTTCTCTCCTCCTATCTTTCTCTTCCTGCCCCTCCTCTCTTTTTTTTTTTTTTTAAGATTTTATTTACTTATTTGAACGAGGTAGAGACAGCCAGCGAGAGAGGGAACACAAGCAGGGGGAGTGGGAGAGGAAGAAGCAGGCTCCCAGCGGAGGCCTGATGTGGGGCTCGATCCCAGGACTCCGGGATCACACCCTGAGCGGAAGGCAGACGCTTAACGACTGAGCCACCCAGGTGCCCCCCTGCCCCTTCTCTTGAATCACTTCCTCCCCCTCTAGTACAAATGCGGGGCAGAGTCATCCTGTCAGACGCCCTCACACGCCTCACAGCTGCCTAGAAGCACCGGCCTCTGGGCAAGGCATTCGTCCCTGGGCCTGCCCTCTGCGTCAGCGCACGGGCTATGCTGAAAAAACCTCGCATTCATAGCAGCGGTGGCTCACTGCGCCCAGTTACTGTGTGCCAGGCACTGTGTTGTGCTCTCGGCAGCAGTCATGGCTGTGGCACATCCTCAGAGCGTTCTAGAACTGGGTCTGGTAGTTCCTTATGTTTCAGTTTAGCAGTTAGACATTTGCAGGAGTGGCTTCTGGACGCAGGAGGGAGTTGGTCACTGAAGAGGGGAACCCCCCTCTCTGTCCAGTGTCTGCTCTGGTCATGATCGTCTACGGACGCCTCCCAGGAAGAGTCCTGCTCATTCCTACAGCGTCCTCACTCCATCCTGGGAACAAACACTCCTTCCTCCTGACACCTCAGTGGTTTGATTGTGGAAGTAATTAAGAGATTTCCCCTCCTGCCTTGCCTATTTAGTATATTTTGATATCCTAATTCAAATAAATTTTAATTGCGCATTTCTGCTCAGCAGGCTAGTGTGGCCCTGATTGGGTGGAGGCCAGAGGCCCTGCTCTTCCTCTCAGGCTGCCAGGGCCGCCAGCTTGAGGTGGGCATGTGACAGAGAGCCTGATGAAGTGAGAAGTCCGCTACCCAGCAGAGGGAACAGCCTGCAGAAAACGGATACCAGTGCCCTCTCTCTGCACTTGCCTTCCTCTTGCCCTGCCTTTGTGCAGACCCTAGAAACCTGATTCCTTGTTCAGGGCGGTGATACTCCCGTCACATCACAGAGATCAGAGGTGTAGAGAATCAGTGTCTCGTCATCAAACCTCAGCCCAGACCTTGGGCTTTCAGACCCTGAAGCTTGGAATTCCATTTGAGCTGGGCTTCTTGCTGCTCAGGGGCAGGAGCCTGTGGGCCTGGCTTTTCCTCCATGGATTGGCTCCATCTTTTCTGTGGTCCATGTGGACACAGAAGACCTCCTTTTACAGAAGCCCAGGGCCAAATTCCTTTTGTGGGAAACTAGAACATGCATGCTTTCTTCTCTGTTCCTTCCAAGGTCTGGCTGCAGAAATCTCTGGTCCATGCTCAGATGATTGCTTCTCTAAAAGAGATATAGCCAGACACAAAGCTGAGGGGAGATATCAGGGTGTTCTTCAGAGGGGCGACTCCAGGAAGCAGTCAGAGGAAAAACGTTTCTTTCATCCATTCCTAAGAAAGCACAGGTGTTTGGTAAAAACAGCATTAGCATTTGTGTTCGAGAGATCCAAATTCCGTTCATACCTCGTCCGTTATTACTTAATAATCTGAAGCATATTAACCCATCTGAGCCTTTGTTTCTTCATCTGTTAAATGGGAACAATAATAATACCACTCTGGTTAGCGAATGGATTATCTACCACATTGCCTAGCAGATAGTAGACNCCAATTGTTCAATAAATTTGTGTTGAATGAATGAGGGGATAAAAAAATAAGAAAACTAATACTTGAATGAGTGACTAATGCAAGGCCTTGATCCAAGTGCCATGAGTAAACAAAGGTCAGTTCCACCAGCACCTTCCCCTAAGGATTGTGAAGTCTAGCCGCAGATGTAGGAGAGTACATGCAAGTCCAGGAGAGGGCAGTCAGTGACAGATACTTAGAAGAGAGAGAGTTAAGGTGCTGTGGACGGTCAAGAGAGAAAAGGGTGACTTTCAACGGTAGGATCAGAGACGGCTTCACAGAGGAAGGGTTTTGTGCTTAGATTTGCGGGGGGTGGGGAGCTGTAAAAGACTCGCGTGAACGAAGAACATTCTAGGTGGAAGGACTGCAGGGTGCCACCAGGCATGGCAGACCTGAAGGACACAGATGAGAGAAAGTGAAACATTTTTTTAAAAAACTTATGCCACCCCGATACTCATTCCCATCTCATCCCCATTTGAAGCATACTTGATTTTTATTGTAGACGTCACTGAAATTCCCCTTTTCCATTGACGCTTGTTACGATCTTAGCCTATGTGACATTTTCCTGATGGGAGTTTTTTTATTGTTTTATCGTTCATTTGGGGCTCACGTTGTATCCCTATGATTGTCACTTATTCTCTTATTGTATGCCCTCTCCAAATTTGAAGGGCAGGGGCCAGACACCTCTTCCTGTGAATTCTAGCTGTGTATATATTTGGCTATAATCATGACTCAGTAGAGAGTGGCTGGTTGGACTGATTTAGGGAAGTAACTTTAAAAATCTTGCAAGAAGTCTTTCTGTTGAATCCTGAGCAGAATTGCTGCCTCACATTCTATTTTGTAAAAGTTGGGGTAGACCTTGAAGAGCAAGTCCTTTCAGAAATAGAATATTTTAGAGCTAATATTTAGAGCTTCACTTGTGCAGGGGTTCATTTTATGGATCATGAAACTGAAGGCCAAAGAATTCACTGCTTTCCTCATGTCCTGGAGCTAGTTAGAGGTTCCTGATGGTATTTTGGGCTTGAAAGCTTGAAAAGGTTTGTAAGACTTGATTGTTTTACATTAGCCCAGGGAAATCTCCGGCTGGGAAGCCAAAACACAAAGCCTCTTACAGGCTCCTGAATATAAAGAATGTACTCACAGACCCTCTAAACAATGAATATTACTGAAATGAGCCTTTTGACTAATAGAGGACTATTTTTGGAACTTGGAGCTGGAAGAGGAATTTGGATCAGGGATCTGAGTCATTCCCTGTTATTCCGGTTAATTACCACAGCCCTGCTTGAGGGAAACTGACTATTGCTAAGTCATAAAAATAGATAAGGCCCACAAAGGAAACTGGGTAATTGCCATGGAACCTGAAGGCATTTTAGGAAGATAAGACCGAGATGGAAAGGAAGATCTTACCGAAGAGAAAACCTGGCAAAAAAAATGAAAACACTGATATTTTTTAAAAGCCTATGCTTAGAAATCAATGGAAACAGTTAAAACAAGTAAAATATTTGTTTGCAATTAAAGCATTGATTATAGTTCTATTTGTTTCCATTCAAATAGCTTATTAGTACATTTCTATTTGAAGGTTTTTAAAAGTTGGTAGACCATGACACTTTCAGTTGGGATAGGCCAATCTTACCCAGTAGATTAAAGGGAACAAAATCTCAGACGTGTGAATTCCCTTCCACAGAGTAATAGTTGTAATGGCAGCGGTTATGGACCAACTGACTGGACCTTCAAAGTGAAAAATCAGCAGGTCAGAGGATAAAAAAACATTTGTAGAGCTGTGAATAATGGTTTACTTAGTCATGGTTAGTCTATGCTGAGAGAGAACAGGAAGTTGAACTGTAAACTCCTGCATTAATACTTCAAAAGTGTTAGATTTTCTTCCTTCATTCCTGTTTTATCCCCACCAAATTTTCCACTCTAGCGTTTCTTTTGCTTTATTTCAGTCTTTCTACCTATAAGTTTACCTGCATTATTGTATAATTTTTCTTTCTCCTTTCTATTTTTTTCTGTTTTTTTCCCCCTACTGTTGGTTGTTGTTATACTTTTCCTCTGATTCTCTACCTCATTCCTCTTCCTTTCCCCCTTTTCTTTCTCTACTTGAAAAATTAAATGGCCATAATCAATACATGTAGGTAT
Source organism: Ailuropoda melanoleuca (assembly GCF_002007445.2). Lineage (NCBI taxonomy): Eukaryota > Metazoa > Chordata > Mammalia > Carnivora > Ursidae > Ailuropoda > Ailuropoda melanoleuca. The sequence goes on from NC_048237.1 coordinate 4,217,761, forward strand.
TAATTATTCAGTGCGGTCTGATTCTCCATACTTTAAAATTTTGAATCAATTTAGTTTACATTTATATATGGTGCTTGTATTTGGCCTCTTGAATTTGTTGACTCAGAATGTTATGCCTATCACAGAACTTCCGGAGCAATGCCACATCCCACGGGCTGCGGTGGTGGAGCTAAGAAGGTACCTCCTTCATCCGCCCTGGCCTTGAACTAGCTTTAGGGCATGGAGAGAATCGGGCTTGTAGCAGATACTCCGATGCAAGAATATCAAGTACTGTAATACAAAGACACTTCAGCAGTGAGAGAGAAGGGAATGAAGAATTAACTCTGCCTGGGGGTGGTAAGAAAAGTTCCCTAGCAAAGAGGGTGCTTAGGGGAGTTTTTAAATAAGGAAAGAGCGGCAGGTGGAAGAGAGTAGTGGGTTTTACTTCCATTTGCTCCTCAACAGATTTTTCTCTACAATTGTTAACGGCCTTAATGAAAGGGTGTTCCAAGTGCGGAAAGCTTCAGGACCTTTTCGGATTGTGCCTTCTGGTAGAAAACTCATGCAAATAACTTCTGCCAGGAGGAAGGGTTGCAGAGCATCCTGTTCTGGGTTGCATGGCAGCGCAGGGCATCACGAGGAAACAAAATTCTTAGAACTTCCATGAAAGCAGTATTTCCCAAACTCTCCTAGAGAGATGTCAGTAAATGTTAGGAAAAAGAGCATCCTTTGATCAAGTAGTTTGGGGAGATAGGTTAAAAAAAAGTTACAAGTGGAGTTCAGGACCGTTCTAATAAGCTAATATTCATCAAAGATCTTCCAAAAGAGATACGTTAAGAAGCATTTTCCAAACCAATATGACCTTGAGCTTTTTCTTTCTTTCATGGGTTGGAATTGGGCATTCCTGACACAAAAACCCAAGTTTTTCTCCTGTAAACCAAGTCCCTAGAACTTTCCTAACCACAGAAGTGAGAGGTCTTTCCTTCCCATCTCCTTTCTGGAACTGTTGGCCTAAGAAATTACCAGGAGCTCTTTGAGCTGTGTGCCTGTCTGCCTGTCCACGGCCCAGATAAGAGAGAAGAATGGGAGCAGAGTGGTTTCCTGGCTACTTCCAAAGCCTCACTCCTAAGCGCTACATGGATTTAGCCACTTACAAGCTGTGTAATCTCAGGCAAGCCTCCTAATCTCTCTGCTGCTTCCTTCCTTGACACTTCATCTAAGGCAGTTAAGGGAAAATCCTGGATGTTGTACCTTTCCCAAGGACATTCGGATATGGTTAGGGAGCTAGACAAGTAGGTCTTTCAGATCCAGGAGAAGAAATCTTCTTAAGGTAGATTTTTAGGCATTTTGTCAGAGAGGAAGAAGCTTGTTTGGAAATAAATGGACTAATATTGAGGGAGGGCAAGTTCCCATTAATCATTCCCACGTGGTCTGTTATATCTGTCTGTCCTCTCCTGGGCCTCTGTGTGAACTTTGGTTTCCCAGACTCAGCTCTAGAAAGGGACACTCCGGGTGGACTCGAGTGTCAGACAAGGACATGGAAACCCAATTAGTACGCACGCTTCAGAGAAGGCCATCTGGAGGCTTAATCTTGTGTCTTAAAAATTTGGTATCTTTCTTTCCAGAAAAACTGCATTTGGTGATGTTTACAGAATTCATCCAATGCAGCTTGAGTTTTATGGAGCTCTAAACATTTAAGCAGTATTTGGGAAAATGGCAGGCTTTAAATGTTTCCGAGTAAACTTGAAGCTATGGTTGTTCTCTTCCCATTCCCAAATCCTAAGAGTTTTCTGAGTGAAAAAGGAAGGAGATATGAACTGAACAATCAAAGTAAGACCTTTGGCTTTGTGGATAAAACCCAGGATTAGTTAAATGGCCCATTTAAATTATTTACTACAACTTATGTAAGTACATTTTTTATGTATGGCACCTATGACCTTCGTTGCTTTATGTCTCAGCAAGATAAGCTATTAGAAAAAATAACTCAGTGAGGACAGAATGTTTGTAAGATTTCATAATTGCAAAGAAGCACAAGGGTCTTTGCTTTGAGGACAAAGGGTTAAAGAGAGATTTTTCTGTTTTCTTCAGAGTCTTAAAAGTCAACCTGCATTGTATTCGCCAGAGCCCTCTAGTCATATAGGGGTCAGTCTGCAAACCAATGGCTAGGTTCATCTTTGGAAAATAGCCTGTAGGCAGGACCAGAGAGTTGGAGCTGGAATAAGATAAAATGAAAGAAAATAAATTTGAATGGAATACTGGTTTTTACTCTTTGTCACTGTCTGAAATAGCTACAGTTACGCAGAACTCTGAATTCTTGAAAATCCCCAGACATTAAAAAGCATGTTCACTAGATATCACTTGAAGCATGAAAGAAAAGAACTCCATAAACTCTTCAGTTTTCTGCCCTACAACCTATCCTCAAATCTTCTATACTTCTTGGTTATCAAAATCACATCCTGATTGTGTCCAGACCAACAGAGCTGAAATGTGTTCCCCTGCAAAGCATGGATAAAGTTCTTGTTTCCTGAGAACTCTGTGTGTGTGTGTGTGTGTGTGTGTGTGTGTGTGTGTGTTGGGGATGGAGGAAGGAGTAGCATCTGGGGGACATTGCCTAGTTAGCCAGGAAATACTGAGTGTGGTGGGGTACCTGCAATGATGTTAAGGCTAGTTGTGAACTTTCTAGAAGCATCCCTAAAGCTATTGGTGACAGGAGACCACCAAATCAGCACTTACAGAGACAGTCTTGGGTTGATGGGAAAGCCAGTTCCCTCCCACCTATATTCAGCTTTTTCTGCTTCTAGCCACAGATACTATGACCCCTACCTCCACACAGCTGTGTGGTAAGGAGTCTAAAAGGTTGGCCTTAGTGAAGACTGGAGATGCTGACTTCCCTCTTCTTTTGTTACCTTCGAGACATTCGAAGTAAAGTCTGAAGTGGGGTGTAGGGACTGCATAGATCTGAAACAAACACGTCCACGTGGTGGAAAACTGGCTATGCAGGGTTCAATGAGGACACAGCAGCAGGAACTGAAACACTCTGATGATATAGGAAATTTTTCTCTTAAGAGCACAAATTGCTGTTGGTAAACTAATGTATTATGTAAACATCCAGCTTTCTACTAAGATGGCATAGGGCAATCTTACCAAACTATAAGGCAAGAGGACCAGTTTTAGTCCTTTGATTGTTGTGGAGATAGAAAAGAACTGTTCACGCTGACTACTGATAAGAAAGAGTGCCATCTAGAGGCTCTGCTTAGAACGCCACTCCAGTCTCAAGAACCATCCTTCAATGTGACCTTGAGCTGCCTTACTCTGTAATTGTGGTGCTCATGATTGATAATAAGGGGAAGGGAGCAGTGGGCATAGCCACGTGGTAATGGAGTCATGTATTATGAGGGCTGAGTTGTGTTGATATAGAGTGAAGGTCCAGACCTTATTAATTCCCAAATGATGCCCTTTGTCTTTCCATGGATGTTTCTCTTCCGTTGAGAGTTTTCATATGCCAGTGGTTTGCTCCTAGGCTTTAGACTTTTAAGTTTCTTTTTCTTTAATAGAGTTAAAGTGCTTAGAGATCATATTTCTTCTTTTCTGTTGTGTTAGGGAAAGTAAATTGTTGAGATGATACATGTCATTTAAAAAAAAAAAAAAAGCCCTAAGGGGAGAAATAGTGAAAATGAAGAGCAAAATGGGAGGTCTAAAGCCATCTCTAATTTTGCTCAACAACCTGGTTGGATTAATTTACAGGCCATGTTCCCAAGGATTCGTTTCTTCCCCCATCCCATCTTGAATCATTCTATTCAGTAGCATCAAACAAATGATTTCTCAATTTAGCACTGATGTTCACTCTCCAATTTTCAAGCCCACAATGAATGACAGATTTTGAAAAGAGGTTTGAACTCAACACAACAGATCACCATTATCATGCTACAGGCATGATTTTCTTAGAAAACCTAAGAACATCTTGGTAATGATTTTACCATCATCCTGATGATGCAATGGGTAGGAACACCTGAGAGAGTGACCAAGGTGGAAGTCACCCCCAAAAAACACAAATGAAGTTGGCAACAGACCTTGGAGTCTACAATCTCTAAGAAACTATTTCTAAAATAATTTGCTTCTCCTATAACAGAGAAAATAGGTATACACATGTTTGAGTTTAATGGCTATAGTATTGGATTTTTCTATTGTGACTTTCACGTAAGTTTGGACAAACTCCTTTGTTCTTTAGAAAAAGTCTGGCTCTTACAGTAGGTGTTCCTGGGTTCTGCTTTAATGGTGAGCTACAGAGAAGCAATACAAACTCCAAAATCTTCAGCGATAATATTTTTAGTAATTTGTTCAGGATAATCCACACCCCTTGAGATAGTGATTAGTGGTATTCAACTTACCAATGACACATTGAAAAAAAAAATCATTATGTTGTTTGTCTCCAAACTTCAGTAGCCAGTTATAAAAGCTCAGAGGTTGTTTGCCTCATTCTTTCAGTTAATTAAAAAGATTTTTTTTTTAGCCTCAAGCGTAGTGTAATTTATAATAGGACTTTCTCCCTCTGTTTTAATTATTATCTTTGCATGGTGTTGTCGGACCTCTGCCTTTTTATGGACTACTTATGCGTAGTTTCCTGAGATGAGCACCATTCCTGTTAATTAGAAAATAAAGAAGTTTTATGCATTTTAGTCATCTTCGACTAGGAAAATGAGCGGAATCGCCTGATTGGGATTTATTTCCCCTACTTTTTTCCCCATTGAAAAGGAAGATCTTCCCTCCCAAATAATGGTTTCCTTTTTAAAGTATGTTATATAGAAAAGATTAGGAAGACTGAACTGAGAGGAGCCCAAATATAAGTGAAAATTCTACCATCGTTCTAGCTATTACACAGAGAAGGTAGAAACTTTTGGGATTTTACAGAGTTATGAACTGCGCTCTTGATATTTCCAATTCATTGAATAAATAAATGAATGAATTTCTTTGCTTACTGATCAATATAATGAGAACTAATAACGTAATTCATGGGGGTGGAAGAAGAGATAAGCAAGAAGCAAAACGTTCATTTCAGAAATAGAGCATTTCAAATGATTGAAACGCTGGGGAAAAAACCTTCGGCGTCAGTTTTGCTCAGAGAGTGATAGGCTGGTATGCAGACTCAGTGGAAGTAGGCACTGCTGCTGTTTGTGCCATTGGCTTTCCTATTAATTTCAAGTTTGGGGAGGGAGCGGGGAAGAGCTTTCAGAGAAGGGAATAACTGCGCAGTCAGCCGCAGGTAAAGGAATGCAACTTTCTAACATTGACTGCTTTCCTCTTGGATCCTTCCTTCCCTTACAAATGGAGGAGAAACCCAAAATGGTGGAAGAATTTGCTCCGCATCCTCACAGGGTTATCCCCATATCCCAGAGCATTCTTATAAATAAGAAGGTATATAAATCTTCAGGTGATCAATGCATCTGATTCGTTTTTTCATTTAAAACATTCGGATAATGTTGCCCAGCCTGCAAAACACTCCAAGGAGCAACTGAAAAGGTTTCATTTTAATTTGATTACCATGATCTACAGATACTCGCATTTTCGTTTTAGAGATTAAAAAATTAGTAAGTGATGAATTAAAAGTTGAATCCACTCTGTCTACCTACAAAAATGTTTGATTCCTGACTGAGATGACAAGGGGGAGTAAACCTGGAACAGTTTTATTTTCTTTTTTGGGGAAGGTAAAAATCAAGTCAAGACTTTACCTTGACTGAGCTTTGCCAATAGACTCACACACTTGAATCCACTGGAAGTGAGTGGAGCTGTTCGAGACCCTCCCGTTGGAGTTGGGTGCTTTAAAGTCTGTCTCCCGTTGCAGATTTGCTCCGTAGTGACAGCCAGCTGTAGATGGAAAGACTTCTGTCTTTTTTCTCTTTCCTGCAAATCTTCAGGTCACACATGTGCTCTGAGGCAGCCTTCACTTTCAAAAGCACTTTTTTTTTTTTTGCCTTTGAACAGGAAGAGAGCTTCCTTCTCCACAGTTGTATGAATACAGTTTTTATCTTCATGTTTCGCTCATGCTTTATTCTGTCACCATGGTACCAGTACTTCATTGTTATCCTAACTCTGTGGTTCTAAGGTCAAAGAAAATATATCTGATATCTGTCTGATGCCTAGATTTTAGGAAGATGCACTAAGAATTTCAGTCTCTACCCACTATCTTAATAAATTCTTGGGTTTGATGAGAAGAAATTTGGTGATAGAGTTTTTGTCTTGTTCTGGATTGCAACATTTTTGAACGTACATTTTAAGATTGGTTTGTCAATTTCTGCAAAAAAAAAAAATCCCCCTGGATTTTGACAAAGGTTTCAATGAATCTGTAGATCAATTTGGGAAATACTGTCTTCTTAGTAATATTAAGTTTTTCATTCCACAAATACTGAATGTCTTCCCATTTATTTAGATATTCTTTCATTTCTTTCAGCCAAGCTTTGCTGTTTTCAGGGTACACGTCTTTTACTTTTGTTAATTTCATACCTAAGTATTCTTTTAGATACTATTGCTTTCTTAATTTCATTTTTGGATTGTTCATTGCTACTGTACAGTGTATGGATATACAATTGTAGGGCCGCCTGGGTGGCTCAGTTGGTTGAGTGTCCGACTCTTGATTTCAGCTCAGGTCATGATCTCAGGGTAGTGAGATCAAGCCCCACATTGGGCTGCACACTCAGTGGGAAATCTGCTTCTCTCTCTCTCTCTTTCTCCCTCTCCCCCCACCTCCTCTTCCCCTCCCCCCTCACATGTGTACTCTTTCTAAAATAAATAAATGAATCTTTAAAAAAAATGTATTAGAAATACAACGGATAGAATTGACTAGAAATACAATTGATTTTTGTATGTTGGTCTTGTATCCTGCAACCTTGTTGAACTCCTATATTAGTCCTAATTGTTTTTATTGTGTGTGGGTGTGTCCATGTGTACTCTTTAGGATTTTCTATATATAAGAACATGTCGTATATTAATAACGATAGTTTTACTTTTTCTTTCCAATGTGGGTGCCTTTTATTTCTTTTTCTTGTTTAATTTCCCTAGCTAAAACCTCCAGTATAATGTTGAATATAAATGGCTGGAGAAGACATGCTTGTCTTCATCCTGATCATAGAGGAAAGCATTCAGTCTTTCACCATTAAGTATGATGTTGCCTATGGGTTTTTCATAGAGGCCTTGTATCAGGTTGAAGAAATTCCTTTATATTACTACTTTGTTGAGTGTTTTTTTTTTATCATGAAATGGTAAAATTAAAATATACTTTTGTCAAACTTTTTTCTGAGTCTTTTGAAATGATCATGCTTTTTTTGTCCTTTATTACTGTGATATATTGAATTTATTGATTTTCATGTGTTAAATTGACCTCATATTCCTGGAATAAATCTCATTTGATCATGGTATATAATCTTTTTTATATGTTCATGGATATGGTTTTGCTACTATTTTGTTGAGGATTATAATGTCTATGTTTATGAGGGATGTTGGTCTGCAGTTTTGTTTCCCCCCCACCCAGCGATGTTTTTGATTTTGGTATCAGAGTAATATTAGCCTCACAGAATCAGTTGAGAAGTGTTCTCTCTTGTTTTTTTTTTTTTTTTTTTTTGAAAGAGTTTGTGTATTGGTGTTATTTCTTTAAACATTTGGTAGAGTTCACTAGTAAAACTATCCAGACCTGCCTTTTTGAGAAGGTTTTGATTATTAATTCAATCTCATTATTTGTAATAGTAGATTCAGATTTACTGCCTTGTCTTGAGTCAGGTTCAGTGGTTTGTAATTTTCTAGAAATTTGCCTGTTTCATTGAGATTATCTCATTTGTTGGCACACAGTTATTCATAGTATTTGCTTTTGATCATTTTTATTTCCAAAAGGTCAGTAGTGACGTCCACACTTCCTCATTTTTGTAATTTGATCCTTCTCTCTTTTTTCCTTGGTCGTCCGATTCTACACTGATTTTATAATCCATGAGAGGGTGTTAATCTCCAGTTTGAAAAACATGACCTTGGGCACATTAAGTAACTTGACTAGACCTCTATTTCCTTCTCATAACTTGAGGGCTCCATAAGGGCCTTTTACATTCTAACATTTTAAGATTCTATGGGATTTCATTCTGGAGGACTGTGGGTTTCTTGTTACATTTTTCCCAAAATGGAGTCTGGAGTCCAATTTAGGTAAATGGTACATCTAAAACTGATTGCCATAATGTAATTACCTGCCAGCAACTACAGCATCATTTGGGAAATTGTTAGAAATGCTCATTCCTAGACATACTAAATCAGAAACTCTGGAGTGGAGCTCAACACTTTTGTTTTGTTTTTACAAGCCCTTCAGGTGATTCCCATATATGCTAATGCCTGAGAACCACTGATCTGGAACGACTATCTTTTCTGGAACAGACTCCCTCCATCTCTGCTCTTCTGATTTGAATGCCTTTGTTTCCACAATTCTTCCTCCCATTTTCCCAACCCTCATTTTTTTCCCCCAAGGGGAAAATCAGTTCCTGCAATATCTGTGGGACCAGGATAGTGTAGTAGGGCATTTCAGATCAATTGAAAAGCAACTTCAGTCATTCCTAGCCTAATGTGTACAGAGTTCTTACAGAGATCCCCACAGGTTGGGGAGAGAACAAGTCCAGTTTAGAGAAGAATTTTTTTGTCCTTTAGTTGAAGAGACTACAGTTACCCTCTCTCCCAGAGCTTAACCACACCTTAAACCAGTGGATGCAATGGAATGCTGGGCTGCTTGATCGTTATTTTTCATAGATACAAGATGTAAAAATGTAAAAATTGTTGCTTTGTTGTTTTCATAACAATTTTCATTTTTTGCCATCTTACATCTTGCCAAAGTAGATATCACCTCTTCTTGGGGTCAGAAAAAGCCCCTCAAGATGTCTATAAAGTAAGAAGTAGTCCTCTAGACTAGCACACACTTGTGATAGATTTCCATAAAGTGAGGTTTCACGAAGACAGGATTACATATGTCTGTATGTTTATCTCCATTTTGCATCTTTGCTTGACGTATACAGAATGTAAATGAAAGTCTTATATTGAACAGTCCTAAAGAGCTAAAGGAAGTGGATGATATTTAGCCCATATCCTTTTTTTTTCTTTACAAAAAAGCAGAATCCTATTGTAATCTGTGAATTTAGCCATTTAGATTCGCTGAAAGCTATTTTTCTGTTTCCACAGCTCTAGGAGATTATTGTATAGTTGGAAAGTCAAGAGACCTGGATTCTAATCTGAAAATTAGAAAATGGTAAATTGACCACGTGTTAACTTGTGCTCTTGCACAAATTACAAAACGTCTCTGACTCTCAGTTTCTTTATCTATGAAATATAGATAACGCCTTCTCAAACACACAGCAGTGCTGACGGAATTTAATTAGCTAGTTCAACACATATAGCTCCTCTTCTATGCTGGGCAATTGGGATAAAACAAAATAGAGGAGATCCCTATCCTATCGGGGCATATATTCCTACTAGCAGTGGACATACAGTAAAAAAAAAATAACAAGTGAGAAAAATGAGGTTAGGATTCAGGTAGAGAGAACAGTAAGCACAAATCTCTGGGTTAGGGATGTTTCTGGAGTGATCGGGGAACAGAAAGGGGGCCAGCGTGCCTGAAGGGGAGTTAAAGGGGGAAGAGTAGCAGAGGTGAGGTCAGAGATGACATGGTTGGGGAAGAGGACGTGCTGGGTTTTAAGGCCATTGTCAGGACTTTGGCTCTTACTCTGAGCCGGATGGGGGCCATTACAGGGTTTGAAACACAGGAGGGACACGATCTGATTCATGTTTAAAACAATTAGTCTGACTTCTTTGTGAAAGAACAAACCATTGGAATACAGGGGTGGAAGGAAGAGACTAGTTAGAAAGATGATAGTGATTTTCTGCAGAAAAGTAGCCAAGAAGGTGGTGATGAGTTGTCAGGTTCTGGATACAACTTTGAAGGTAAATCCAACAGGTGCTACTCATGGGCTGGATGTTTAATTTGAGAGAAAGACAGGAGTCAAGGATGACACCAAGACGTGTGCAGTGAGGGAATGGAAGGATATAGCTGTCTCCCCATTTCTGCCTTCTCCTTTAATCCCCACAATTTACAGCAGGGATCTGAAGGTGTCTTCTCTAAAATGACAACATCTGTCACTTGCTTCAGGCCACCCTCCGCCATCCAGAGTTTGTATCTCAGAATGCTATTCTTAGAAACCTCACTGTGGAAAGTGGTTCAGTAGGCAACTAAGTAAGTTTGGGAAGTGTTACATTTTATATCTCCTTTGGAGGCTTAACACAAAAGGCTCTGAGAAGGTCAACAAAAAAAGACACCCATTTTACTTTGTTTGAATTAGTATGGCTTTCCTTTATTTGACTTTGAAGTATCTTTGGTTAATTCGTCTTCTTCCTTCTACTTATCTTCTACTTTCAATGAACATACCAAGACATATGTTAGGAAATGCTGAACTAGACCACCTGCACCTCCAGGACATCCTCCAAGCCTCTTACTAACTGTTGCCACACGAATTTTCCCCAGCACACTTTTGCTGTATCATTCGTTTCTCCAAAGTCGCATGGGGATCCTCTTGTCTATAAGATTAATGCTGAACCCTTCAGCTTCACCTGCAACTCAACTCTGTCCACAGTTCAGCCTCAACTTTCCATATGCAATCCACGTGGAACCTGGTGCCCAGATGCTCTCAGTGGCCTCCAACTCCATGGATATATACTGGTTTTTTCTCTAGTAAACCTTGATGGGCCACCGCAAGGTTCACTGCTTAAATAATTTCTACTCACCATACATTGCCCAGCAGAGGGCTATTTTTTTTCTGGGCAGCTGCCTGTGATCCCCAGAGGCTGCGCAAAATCGTATCAAATTCTACAGCACACGCTGAACATGTTATTCATATGGTCCTTAAGATATATTGCCATGTATTAATATTCACACTGAAAATTGTGTGCTTTTATCTCAAAATACATTTCCTTAAGAGTGAGGGCTATCTCTTGGTTGTCTTCCTAGCCGGCATGGCATCTAACCTTGGAACTTGTTTCCTGTGTGTATAGGCATGTTTATAAATATTTGCTAACTACAAGTGAGCTCGAATACGTTGTAAAAATACAGTGACGGGATTTACTGTTTTTCCAGTTTTATTGTATTTTGTGTTTGCTCTCATCCTGACTCCTCCTCTTCTATTCTGTAATGCGGCTGGGTTCCCATGTATTCTGCTGGGTGCCTGTCCTCACACAGCATGCTGGTAATGCCGCTCGCGCAGGCAGGTGTGAGGGACGCTGGGGTCTCAGCAGCTCCATGTGGTGGGAAATAAGAACAAATGGAAGNATGATTTGCGCAGGCTCAGGTGTGAGGGACGCTGGGGTCTCAGCAGCTCCATGTGGTGGGAAATAAGAACAAATGGAAGCAGGAGAGAACAGATTGCTGGGGAAATTGGAGGCAATTGTAGGCCTGGTCTTCTTGGGAAAGGCAGCCAGTAGTTGAGTGTGGTATCAGTGAGCCTTGGCAAATGTGGGCTTGCTTCCACTGGTTCGTATGTATCTGAGGGAGGTGCATTGCCGGGGGCGGGGGGCAGGCAGCAGTAGTGGGTGATTCTTGAGGTCAGTCAAGTTTTTCCATCCATCAAAGCCATGCATGTGTCTGGACCAAGGGATATAGGAAACAGAATTCAGCTTCCTAGGGAAGGGTTTGTAGGTGCGAGACAAAGCATCCCAGCTAAGGAGGCCAGTCGGCTGTGCTAATGAGGAACCGGATGTCGGACAGAACCCCTGAATGCACAAACAGGGCCATCAGCCTCAGTTAGAGCTGGAGACCGGGGAGGTGTGCCCANTCGGCGAGGTGTGCCCAGATCTTATCACAGGGCGCAGTTCATTTCCTAGCCTTCAGAGGCCCCTAGGGAAGCATGGCCCTTGCTGTTGCTTCTTTAAGACTGTTTTCTCCTCTGTCAATTAGGGAGCTTAATGCCTACCTTGGAGTATTGCTGAGACCATTAAGTGAGATGATGTACATAATGCGTNCCGGGGAGGTGTGCCCAGATCTTATCACAGGGCGCAGTTCATTTCCTAGCCTTCAGAGGCCCCTAGGGAAGCGTGGCCCTTGCTGTTGCTTCTTTAAGACTCTGTTTTCTCCTCTATCAATTAGGGAGCTTAATGCCTACCTTGGAGTATTGCTGAGACCATTAAGTGAGATGATGTACATAATGCGTTTTGTTTAGCACCAGGCACATAGTAGGTGCTCAAGAAATGTTTCTCTTCATTCCATCTCTTTGCTGATGGGGCATTGAAGCTCCTGCTGTGATCAGTATTCGACCGAGCCTATACTAAATCTGTCAGTATCAACAAGGGCTGTACGGGCCCCGGGACGGTTGGGGCAGGCGGGGAAGACAGCTAGCTGCATATCAAGCCCTAGGCTCAGCAAGATCCCCAGATCCTTGGGGATTAAGCCAATGAAAATAAGCCAAAAGAGCAGCCAGACCAGAGTAATAATAAATGATACAAATAGCAAGCATTTTAGTGTGTGCTAAGTGAAGCAAAAGTTCTCAGCCCTTTACTTTCCCCAGCGGATCTACAGGGTGAGTACTCTCAGAACCCCATTCCTTCCTGTGAAACTGAGCTGTCCGAAGGCGAGATTATGCAGCCAGCAAGCCGCAGAGCTTGGACTCAGATGGGGAAGGAGAATTCCCTGACGGTTTGGGATTTGGGACACTGGAATGAATGACTAGAGTAGGTGTGAAAGATTTTAGAGTCAGAAAAGACACATATTGCTGGGAGAGCCAAAGCACAGCGCTGCCTAAAGGTGGAAGACTGCATTAAATCAGTGTGTTCAAGCCAGGGTTGGGGTCAGGTGAGACTCTCTGCCTGGACTCATCTTTTTCTAGACAACACCTTATTCCTGGAGGTTGTAACTCAGAAGGTCTCGGTGGTCCCTGGAATCAGGGTTTTAAAAAAGCTTCAAGGAAAGCAGCTGCACTCGAGAGCTTCTCAGCCAGGTGGCTTTTCCCTTCAGCTTCCAGGTCCCTGGCTCAATTACTCTACTTTCTTCTCATTTTGCAAGTTAGAAAAGTAGGCTGTGTGGTGGAGGTTTGCTCAGACTGGAATAATGATTTCTTTCGGCCCTGCTACCTTTAAGATTCAGAGCCTGCAAAGTGCATTCTAGCATTTTCCATGGAGGTAGTGGGGAGATCACATAGGCGGCAAGGCCACCAGCTGACCACTGGATGGCATCCCTGTTCTTCCTTTTCTTGCCGGATTTCTGTTTAGCATTCACAACTCTCCTTAGAGTGCTCCTTGCGGCCTCTTGCCAGTGTTTGTCCTTCCGACACCTTACGAGGGTGACCGACTCCCACCAAGCTCCTTGGCCAGTGGGGCTGGGGTGTCGGACCCAGACAGCNATGAGGAACCGGATGTCGGACAGAACCCCTGAATGCACAAACAGGGCCATCAGCCTCAGTTAGAGCTGGAGATCGGCGAGGTGTGCCCAGATCTTATCACAGGGCGCAGTTCATTTCCTAGCCTTCAGAGGCCCCTAGGGAAGCATGGCCCTTGCTGTTGCTTCTTTAAGACTGTTTTCTCCTCTGTCAATTAGGGAGCTTAATGCCTACCTTGGAGTATTGCTGAGACCATTAAGTGAGATGATGTACATAATGCGTTTTGTTTAGCACCAGGCACATAGTAGGTGCTCAAGAAATGTTTCTCTTCATTCCATCTCTTTGCTGATGGGGCATTGAAGCTCCTGCTGTGATCAGTATTCGACCGAGCCTATACTAAATCTGTCAGTATCAACAAGGGCTGTACGGGCCCGGGGACGGTTGGGGCAGGCGGGGAAGACAGCTAGCTGCATATCAAGCCCTAGGCTCAGCAAGATCCCCAGATCCTTGGGGATTAAGCCAATGAAAATAAGCCAAAAGAGCAGCCAGACCAGAGTAATAATAAATGATACAAATAGCAAGCATTTTAGTGTGTGCTAAGTGAAGCAAAAGTTCTCAGCCCTTTACTTTCCCCAGCGGATCTACAGGGTGAGTACTCTCAGAACCCCATTCCTTCCTGTGAAACTGAGCTGTCCGAAGGCGAGATTATGCAGCCAGCAAGCCGCAGAGCTTGGACTCAGATGGGGAAGGAGAATTCCCTGACGGTTTGGGATTTGGGACACTGGAATGAATGACTAGAGTAGGTGTGAAAGATTTTAGAGTCAGAAAAGACACATATTGCTGGGAGAGCCAAAGCACAGCGCTGCCTAAAGGTGGAAGACTGCATTAAATCAGTGTGTTCAAGCCAGGGTTGGGGTCAGGTGAGACTCTCTGCCTGGACTCATCTTTTTCTAGACAACACCTTATTCCTGGAGGTTGTAACTCAGAAGGTCTCGGTGGTCCCTGGAATCAGGGTTTTAAAAAAGCTTCAAGGAAAGCAGCTGCACTCGAGAGCTTCTCAGCCAGGTGGCTTTTCCCTTCAGCTTCCAGGTCCCTGGCTCAATTACTCTACTTTCTTCTCATTTTGCAAGTTAGAAAAGTAGGCTGTGTGGTGGAGGTTTGCTCAGACTGGAATAATGATTTCTTTCGGCCCTGCTACCTTTAAGATTCAGAGCCTGCAAAGTGCATTCTAGCATTTTCCATGGAGGTAGTGGGGAGATCACATAGGCGGCAAGGCCACCAGCTGACCACTGGATGGCATCCCTGTTCTTCCTTTTCTTGCCGGATTTCTGTTTAGCATTCACAACTCTCCTTAGAGTGCTCCTTGCGGCCTCTTGCCAGTGTTTGTCCTTCCGACACCTTACGAGGGTGACCGACTCCCACCAAGCTCCTTGGCCAGTGGGGCTGGGGTGTCGGACCCAGACAGCCCCTGGGTGAATGGACAGAACAAGGGAAGGCAGGTTTTTCATTTTACAAAAGCAGCCTCCCCAATTTCGTTCTGGGATGTGTTTACAAATCATGCTTTTAGTGACAGAGAACAAGAATGTGTAAGAAGTCCAGCAGTGATCAAATAAACATTTCGTGCTGAAAACCCCTGAACCGATAACGCAGGTTAATGGCAATATAGCATTTGTTTCTATCCAATTTTAGAAGCAGTTGTGTTCAGTAAACAGGTTATTTGTTTGTTTGTTTGTTTACTGCCCTCTGGTGGAAGTACATCAGAAATTTAATTTGCTTGAGTTACCCCAAGATACACAGGAGCAAAGAAGCCAGTGGTATTTCGAAGATGTACAGAATCCTATAAAGTTAAACAACTTTCTTATTTGGAAAGGTAGTTTGAGAGAGGGTCAGTGGCTTTGCCTGGACAAACACTAAGCAAAATGTGTCATTTGGCTTAAACTTTTACATCATTCGTATGAACAGAGGTCACATAAAAGCTTGANCTTTCTTATTTGGAAAGGTAGTTTGAGAGAGGGTCAGTGGCTTTGCCTGGACAAACACTAAGCAAAATGTGTGATTTGGCTTAAACTTTTACATCATTCGTATGAACAGAGGTCACATAAAAGCTTGATTNTGGACTCATCTTTTTCTAGACAACACCTTATTCCTGGAGGTTGTAACTCAGAAGGTCTCGGTGGTCCCTGGAATCAGGGTTTTAAAAAAGCTTCAAGGAAAGCAGCTGCACTCGAGAGCTTCTCAGCCAGGTGGCTTTTCCCTTCAGCTTCCAGGTCCCTGGCTCAATTACTCNGCTGGTCTGTCTTTGAGTTTGTCTTGCTGACAGGCTATGGTTCTTACTAGAGTCTTGTTAATGCACTAGGAGGAAGGCCAAACCTGATTCCTGGAATTGAACCTCAGGCTTGCCATGGAGACACATGGCTAAATCCTGGATTTAGAGGAAATCCCAGCTCTGGGGACTGTATGGTATTTGGTGGGAACAGATTGAACTGGACAGCTCCCAAATCTGCTGTCTATGTAGCATTTTATGGTCTGCAGTTTCTTTGGTTGGGGTTTTCAGCTCTAGAATAGCAACAGAGAGAACACCTAGCAACGGAGGGGAAATATTTAATCCCTCATCTTTTCCCTTCCTTAAAATAAAATATTAAATTCCCTTGCCTTGTCTTTCCTCTCTCTCTCCCTCTCTCTCTCTCTTTTAATACCTGGAAGGTTTACTTATCACATTAGACTGCATACACGTGCATGCTGGAACAACCGATCTTATGTACCGTCCCTTTAAAAAATTGAATCCACAACCTCTTTGCAATTCCCAGCACAATCAAATCGCTCATCCTATAGAGATCCCAGAGGGCAAAGAGTCATCGCCTGCTTGTATGTGTATTTCCCTGCTGTATATTGTAAGCTCCTTGAAGCTGGAAATGGTCTCATTTCATCTTTGTGAGGGAACTAGCTCACCTTGTATAAGTTTAGAGATGGTTGCTTGGATTGTGTCTCTGTGGCGTTTTGTAGATGGGCAACTTTATTCGTGGCTGTCTGATAACTTAGAAAAGCCAGAACATTTTTCTTGTCATACGTGTGTCATCCAAATGTCATTTATTTGAAGCCTCAGAAACTAGGATATCAATTAAAGAGCAGGCTTCTTGAGGTTCCGTGCCATGTAAGGGTAAGAAGGAAGCCCCGGGTAAGACGATAACAAAGGGCTCGTGCGCGCTGGCCCTGAGCCCGCACCGTTCCCTTGAATTCTCCCCACACTTCTGCGAGGTGAGCACGCAGAGATGGGTATTGCCTTGGTAGTGGTGAGTGGAAAACATATGCTAGAAAAGAGCAAATCTATCTTGCATGTAGAAGGACAGCTAGCCTCTCAGATGCCCACAGAGTGTCCGNCAGATGCCCACAGGGTGTCCCTTAGAGAATCAGCTGGGATCCAGCTCCTCCGACCTGCTGGCCTTAACAACTCGGACAAGGAATCCACTGAGAGGAGGAGATGTGAAGCCGACTCCCGGTAACTAGATCTGGGTGCACCTGCTTGCACGGGGAAGCACGATGCCAGATGCAATGGTCTTTGTTTCCACCTGCCCCACCTATTTTCTTCTTCAAAGCAAGCTGTGTGGTAAGCTATGGGGGGCGAGTCTGCCCTGGGATCCAGAGTGAGCTTGATGATGTCAAAATTTTCAGGAGGCTTTGGGGGCTCTGATCCAGNAAGCTCCTTGAAGCTGGAAATGGTCTCATTTCATCTTTGTGAGGGAACTAGCTCACCTTGTATAAGTTTAGAGATGGTTGCTTGGATTGTGTCTCTGTGGCGTTTTGTAGATGGGCAACTTTATTCGTGGCTGTCTGATAACTTAGAGAAGCCAGAACATTTTTCTTGTCATACGTGTGTCATCCAAATGTCATTTATTTGAAGCCTCAGAAACTAGGATATCAATTAAAGAGCAGGCTTCTTGAGGTTCCGTGCCATGTAAGGGTAAGAAGGAAGCCCCGGGTAAGACGATAACAAAGGGCTCGTGCGCGCTGGCCCTGAGCCCGCACCGTTCCCTTGAATTCTCCCCACACTTCTGCGAGGTGAGCACGCAGAGATGGGTATTGCCTTGGTAGTGGTGAGTGGAAAACATATGCTAGAAAAGAGCAAATCTATCTTGCATGTAGAAGGACAGCTAGCCTCTCAGATGCCCACAGGGTGTCCCNGCCCACAGAGTGTCCCTTAGAGAATCAGCTGGGATCCAGCTCCTCCGACCTGCTGGCCTTAACAACTCGGACAAGGAATCCACTGAGAGGAGGAGATGTGAAGCCGACTCCCGGTAACTAGATCTGGGTGCACCTGCTTGCACGGGGAAGCACGATGCCAGATGCAATGGTCTTTGTTTCCACCTGCCCCACCTATTTTCTTCTTCAAAGCAAGCTGTGTGGTAAGCTATGGGGGGCGAGTCTGCCCTGGGATCCAGAGTGAGCTTGACGATGTCAAAATTTTCAGGAGGCTTTGGGGGCTCTGATCCAACATGCAGTGGGCCTAGCCAAGCTCTTCTTCTCTCTGACAGTGCTTGGCTGAGAGCTACCACTGTCCCTGTTACTCTCTTTTTAATTTCTGTTATACTTACAAACCACCTGCTGTTCCCACACTCTTTCTCCAAACATAGTTTAATGGGATTGCTTAGATTTGTGCTTAACGAATTTATAGTCTCATTTCAGGCTCACTTGACCTCCTTGAGATTCTCCCCAGTCACTCTAGTTGGAGTTTTGGACACTCCTGATTCTCTGCCCCACATTTAGGAAATTTCTGAGTCTGTTCCCATTGATGGCTGATGGTTACCATGATATGGGGATTTTGCTACCTTTAACTTTCAGTGGCCGCTATATTTTGAAGTTTTTGGAGAAACTCTTGGTATTCCCCATGAATAAACAAGAGTATTGCCATGCTATCCTCGTATGTTCTTATTAAAAGGTAATGGCCCCTTTAAAAAAGAACAGTCTGTATTCAGAGCAGGTTAATCCTGCTATGTTCTGGAAACCTGGCAGAATCATTAATAAGGGAACCAGTTATGTGTAGATTTAAATTAATCAGCAAGCATCCAGCAGCTAGAAACCTAAGGGGAGGGGAGAATCTTTCTCCTTGAAAAGGGAAAATATACTCCCCTCTCATTGGGAAAACACACACACACACACACACACACACACACACACACAGTCATGGAGAAACAGACATATGGTGTGGCCGTAATCTTTTCTCCCTTGTGGTTTCTGTCAAGCTGTGTAAGAAAAAGTTTAAATCTCTGAAAGATGAGCTGTACCCCCAGGGAGAATGGTTTCAGATGCTGAAGGATGGAGAGACTGAGGTGGATTCTATCCACCATTGTGAAGAGAGCTGTTTGGACTTTAGCCTGACAGCACGGGGAGCCGCGTTCAAGGTTTCTATGAAATTAGGTGAGAGCAGAGTTGCAGAGGTGTGGAAGAGGGAGAACGGGGCTGCAGGGAAGGGGGGGGGGGGGGGCTTTCCTATCACCAGCTCTCCTGGCCAGGCCGTTTCTAGAAGTGCTGCTTGAGACGGCGAAGATTAATTCTGACTCAGTCCTTCTGTTTTACCTCTCAGTGAAGGCCACTGGAAACCAGGAGCAATGAAAAGCTGTGGGAGTTGGACACTCGAGAAAGTTCTTTAGAGCCTTAGATATTTGAATAGGTTCCATGTGTGCCAAAAAAGATTCAGCATAAATTAGAAAGCTGTTTCTTTTGAACCAAGCCATAATTGATTGAGATTTGCTGAGATACCCAGTTTACCTCTCTGCATTGTTACATACTATTTAACCCTAGTACTCCTTGATATTAATGCTTAGCTGTTATATTACTATTCCTGTTTTTTATTTTAAAGGCTTAAGTTAGTTGAAAAGCATATGATAGCCTGTTTAGCTTTAGTTATCTGATATTTTTGGACAAATTATCTATATGAATCATGAGGACATTGCACGGTGGATAAAACAGCAGCGAGCCAGAGGACCCCCATTCTGACCTCACCTCTGCTCCTTACAAGAGAGGTCACTTGGGGTAAATCTTTTACCTCTCTGAGCCTCAGTTTCTCATGTGTAAACCCAGGATAAGGAAAAAAATCTGCCTTGTCGGGACCACAGGGTATTGTGATAGTTAAGTGAAATATGGTCAGATCCATTTAGAAGTGCTTGGGAAACTAAAAATTACTGTAAAAAATGCAGTTTTTGTATTTTGAAAAAATACATTTAAAAAATAGATTCACAGCTCTATAACCATGTCTGTGGGCTTGCTGTTTTACTTCCAAGGGCCTTAGTTCTTTCATCTATCAAATAAAACTAGAGGACCTGTCCGCCAGTGAACTCCAGCTGCGAGGCCGGAGCAGGGCTAGCTGGAGGTTGACATTGTGCTCCATTGCACCCCCTGGCTGGGGCTAACCTGGGGCGAAGACACTGGTCCCTTGGCTCACTAGAGTAGCTCCACTCTCCTCTGATGTAGTTAGTCTTCCGAATAAACTTTTCTCTGTTGAAAGGGTACTATGGCTAAACAGAAAAATCATGTTTGGAAACCTTTGGATTAGGTCATTTACTTTGCAGAGTCCACGATTTCCTTGCAGAGTCCACGGTTGTATTTCTATGATCATTTTTGCTGTTATTATTGTTCATATGACAGGAGGGGCACTGCCCCTACTGGTGGCAGCACAGTTCAAGGGCAGGCATAGAACTCAGAGAAGGTGTCCTTTGAAAAACTGGCTAGTTCTGCAAATCCAAATGAGTGCAGTGGTGGAAAACTGCCCAGTTAGGTCACGCCAACCGACTAGCAATGGGGCGCCAGGAGTCAAGTAAGAAGGTATATATGAATCAGCATGCCCTGGTGTATTGGTGGCATCATGATGGTAGAGGAAACCGTGTCTCGCTCAGGATCTCCCTTCCTGAGGTGGCACCAATGCTCATTCTCTGAGGGCCACTCCTGTCCTTGATTCTGTAGGATGCCAATCTCCCAATGTTCCCCCTTTTAAGCCAACAAGGTTTCTTCTTGAATCTTTTTGTTAAAAATATTGACTTGACTTATGATTGTAAATCTTATAAAATTGAGAACAGCTGAGTGTGGATACGAGACTCTACAAATAAAGGACAAGTTTGAGGATAGAATCTGGTGGTAGGAGTAAACAGAAATGTGACAGGAGGGATATTTATGTAGGGTCTTATGTAATGCATGTAATTAATATCACACAAGCATTCTTTCCCAAAAAGTTGTACTGTGATAAAGGCCTTAGGTTTGTAGAGCCAAACAAAAGAAAATGTGTGTGTGTGTCTGTGTGTGTGTGTGTGTGTATTTATCAATCATTTATTTATATACATTTGGATCTATTAGTTAAGTGACCGATAGATAGGTATAGTTTGGGTTAAAATAGTGGCAAATAGGAATTGNGAAATGTGACAGGAGGGATATTTATGTAGGGTCTTATGTAATGCATGTAATTAATATCACACAAGCATTCTTACCCAAAATGTTGTACTGTGATAAAGGCCTTAGGTTTGTAGAGCCAAACAAAAGAAAATGTGTGTGTGTGTATTTATCAATCATTTATTTATATACATTTGGATCTATTAGTTAAGTGACTGATAGATAGGTATAGTTTGGGTTAAAATAGTGGCAAATAGGAATTGAAATCTTTTTTCTTTTCTTTTCTTTTCTTTTCTNTCCCGTAACGCCGGGATCACGCCCTGAGCTGAAGGCAGACGCTCAACCGCTGTGCCACCCAGGCGCCCCTCTTTCTTTCTTTCTTTCTTTTTCTTTCTTTCTTTCCATCCATCCATCCATCCGAGGAGAAGGTCAAACAATATAAGTTTAAAGAACAAGATTGAACNTCCCCCTTTTAAGCCAACAAGGTTTCTTCTTGAATCTTTTTGTTAAAAATATTGACTTGACTTATGATTGTAAATCTTATAAAATTGAGAACAGCTGAGTGTGGATACGAGACTCTACAAATAAAGGACAAGTTTGAGGATAGAATCTGGTGGTAGGAGTAAACAGAAATGTGACAGGAGGGATATTTATGTAGGGTCTTATGTAATGCATGTAATTAATATCACACAAGCATTCTTTCCCAAAAAGTTGTACTGTGATAAAGGCCTTAGGTTTGTAGAGCCAAACAAAAGAAAATGTGTGTGTGTGTATTTATCAATCATTTATTTATATACATTTGGATCTATTAGTTAAGTGACTGATAGATAGGTATAGTTTGGGTTAAAATAGTGGCAAATAGGAATTGAAATCTTTTTTCTTTTCTTTTCTTTTCTTTTCTTTCCTTCCTTCCTTCCTTCCTTCCTTCCTTCCTTCCTTCCTTTCTCTTTCTTTCTTTCTTTCTTTCTTTCTTTCTTTCTTTCTTTCTTTTTCTTTTTTTCTTTTCTTTTCTTTTCTTTTCTTTTCTTTTCTTTTCTTTTCTTTTCTTTTTTCTTTTCTTTTCTTTTCTTTTCTTTCTATCCGAGGAGAAGGTCAAACAATATAAGTTTAAAGAACAAGATTGAACACATTATTGTTAATTGTAGCCATATATCCCCAAACTATCACTACCATTTCAGGTAGCATTAACCCTTTCATTACAAATGAGATAATATACCATCATGGAATTTACTATTAGGGCACCTCACTGAATTAAATGGCTTAGAACTGATTTAAAAGATTCTTTAGAGTCTTCCAAAAATTCTCCAAGAAATTTCCAACTTTTTCTCCTTTAAAGGGAATTTATCCACATGTGACATATCTTGTGATTTTTCCTGCAGATTAAACTTCACCATCATATGTACTGCTTCTGGTCCTCTAATTCCAGTCTCTTCAGGCTATGGTACACAAAAATGACAAGCTTGAAGCTGATACTATTGAGAAATGGTTCAGATATTGTGTTAATCTGAACCACAATGTATGTAAAAACTATAAACATTTAAAAATATATTTAACATGATTCGGGATCATGTAACCTCATTGTACTATATTGAAGATCTTTAATACAGTTTTTGTACAGAAGGATGTTAAACACATGGATTAAAATAATGGCAAAACAGGAGAGGAAATTTTCTTGTTTATTAATATTACGTTCTTATCTCTTCAGTCCAACACAACCCATACGGCTGACGTGGTTGTTATTTTAAATTGATTCTTAGTGGCTCTTGCTCTAAGACTTGCAATATCTATTAAAAATCTTAATGAGGGGGATTACAAACCTTCTTGGCAAAGATAAACAACATAAATATTTCGATTAAAATGGATAAACTGAAATGGGATTTGAAGCTGGGATAACAGCAGCCAGCGGGACAGAGATTTGTTTCCTCTTGAAGACAAACTTCTGCCATTTCAACATGGAGTCTGGAAGTCTGGCCCTAAACTCTTAGAGGAAGTAGGGCAATTTCACTGCACAGAGGAGGTGAGCGCCATATCTATCTGTTTAAGAAAAACATTCTGAGTGTGGGGACATTTTACATTAACAATTTGTTGTTTCTGAACTTGAAGAGCATATAAAGAAAGGTAATTAATGCTTCGTCATGTTTTATTTTCCTGCTGATTTTAAGAAATGATTTTGAGCTACAAGTATGAAAAACAGGGTGGACACAATGAAAGATCTCCTGTATGGAACCAAAGTTTGGCTTCATGTGTGTGTATGAACATATACACACATATCACATATATATGCGAATAATTTAATAAAATAGAATCACATTTACATGCTGTTTTATAATCTGATTTTGTCATTATTTTATGGAATCTTCATGTATCGGTAAACACAGTAGGATAGTAGCTTTCCTTGTTATATAATAGGTGCTCAATGAATATTTTTTAAGTAAGTTTTAAATGGCTGTAAAAGTCAGGATATGTATTTTGGTGGGCTGCATGATTTAGGCAATGTTATACTTTAAAATAAAAGCAAAGATGGGGTGGAATATGTGACCTCTGATATTCTAGAAAACAGGTTTCTCTCTCTCTTTTTTTTTATGTTTCTTTTAGGAGTTTTATTTTTTTTATTTTATTTTTATTTTTATTTATTTTTTGTAATTTTTATTTTGTTCTACAGTACATCCCCAGTTTTTGATGTAATGTTCCATGATTCATTAGTTGCGTATAACACCCAGTGCACCATGCAATACGTGCCCTCCTTAATACCCATCACCAGCCTATCCCATT
>NC_048237.1:4241294-4353131 GCF_002007445.2 Ailuropoda melanoleuca
CCCTCAGTTTGTTTCCCAGAGTCCACAGTCTCTCATGGTTCATTCCCCCTTCTCTTTACCCCCCCCTTCATTCTTCCCTTCCTTCTACTGATCTCCCTGCTATTTCGTATGTTCCATAAATGAGTGAAACCATATGATAATTGTCTTTCTCTGCTTGACTTATAGAAAACAGTTTTCTAGAAACCTGTGTGTGTGTAAAATCCTTTTAGAAACCTTTTAAAAATAGGTTCCTGTTTCAGATCCTGGTTCAGATCCTTCCACATCTTTGTATATATATGAGATATATATCAGCCTTATATATATGGTATATATGATGTCTGAAGCGTCTGTCAAGATTCACTCATATTGATAATTACTTGAAATATATTTTCTTCTACCAATCTTGTGGTTAGAGAGTTGGAGGGACATCTGAAGACCCAAGATAGGTTTCTGGTGGTATTTGTGGCAACGAGTCAATCAATAAGTCAAGCGGCATGCATACAGCCGTCTTATTCTGCGCTTACTGAGTACTGAAGGGGATCTAGAAGTGAGAAAAACATGATTGGGACTCTCTTGGTTGATGGGTTTGTGGTCATCAAGGGGACCCATTCTTTGGGGCTTAGTGCCAGTCGTACGCATGGATCCTGTTCATTCTACTTCTTCCTGGACTTCAGTCCGACAGTTTTGCTCACGTGCCTCCTCTCAAGGGCTCGATGCTGTGGCTCCTGCCTCATCACCCTCACACAACCTATGCTTCAAACTCACAGATCTGTATGCGGTCTTCTAAAACAGCATTTTCTCCAAGTACTTTTTCCCTTTCTCCTAAATGACGTTCCTAACGTTCTTCTCTTTTTGGTAAGCTCTCAATTATGTTTCAAAAGTTGGCTTAAATGTCATCCCATCTGGAAAGCCTTCTCAGGACCTCCCTAGGTAAAATGAATCATTCCCTCCTTGGTGCTTCCAAATCACTGGTATATGCTTCTATTTTTTTTTTTTAAAGATTTTACTTATTTATTTAAGAGTGAGAAAGAAGGCATGATTGGGGGGAGGAGCAGAAGAGACTATCAAGCAGGCTCCCCATTGAGCATGGAGCTAGATGTGGGGCTCGATCCCAGGACCCTGAGATCATGATGTGAGCTGAAATCAAGAGTCGGACACTTTAGCTGACTGAGCCACCCAGATGCCCCATGCCTCTATTTATTTATTTTTTTACACTTATCAAAGTGCTGTGGTTATTCTTTGTTCGTGTTCAGCTCCCTAGGTAGATTCATCTTTCCATCTATATCATCGAGCTCCATTCCTGACAACTAGGAAACACTTGATATATCCAGTATATGACTGGGTCTCCACGAAGAACCTAGGCTCTTCAGCTGGCATCAGCTTCGGGGACAAATTCTACAGTCATGAAATCTTCAGAAAACAAATCTAAGTTCAGAGTGCGTTAGCCGTAATAAAAATTTCATTAAAGATTTTGGGGGAGAAAGAGAACTAGGGCTTTACATCAAACACCAAGTCACTAATAACTTGATTAAAAACCTTTAGTTTTTTCCTTCTTATTCCTTTTTGTCAGACTTGTTTTCTGCATCCTCCAAGCAGACGGGCACATCAGAATCTTCTTGTGGGTATATCACGGTGTTAGTGGGTGGCGGCTGTAAGTTGCATATCAAATGGGTACGGATCTTAATGGCTTCAACTGTTTATAAATGGCTGCGCGCATTAACAGGATGTTTCATGACACTATAGTGCTTCCCTCCTATGCTTTCCTTTTTCAGTAGTGCAGGGGCTCCCATTTCTCCCGTATAATCGCAACTCATTCTTCAAGTTCTCCGTGAATCTTATCTAAGATTTGCCAGGGCTCCATCTCTGTGCACTATGTTAGTGGGAGAAACTGCTCCAAAGAAAAGGAAGAAAGCACGAGCAAAACAGCATGACGATAAGCATGTNCTATGCTTTCCTTTTTCAGTAGTGCAGGGGCTCCCATTTCTCCCGTATAATCGCAACTCATTCTTCAAGTTCTCCGTGAATCTTATCTAAGATTTGCCAGGGCTCCATCTCTGTGCACTATGTTAGTGGGAGAAACTGCTCCAAAGAAAAGGAAGAAAGCACGAGCAAAACAGCATGACGATAAGCATGTTTTGTGCTACAAACTAGAAAGGAAACACGCAGGAAAGTCTGGTGCAAATACTGGCATGCTCAGCTTTACAGTCCTTCTGGTTTGTGAGCTTCTTAAAGGTGAACAGTACCTTGTGTATTTTTGCCTGTTATATAACCACTGCTTAATAAATATGTGTTGAAATGAGCTACAGTCTATCCCAAGCACAACGTAAACATTTTCAGGGATCATGGCCTTCACGACTCTTAATTCTTAGCACTTCGTGTACTGGCTACAGGTTCATTATTCAACAAATGCTTTTGGATAGATTTTACGATTTTTCTCTCTCTCTCTTTTTTTCCTACCCCGAATTGCAAGCTATATTGATAGAGATAAATCTCTAAATTGAGTTTCCATGATGCAAANTTCTCTCTCTCTCTCTTTTTTTTTCCTACCCCGAATTGCAAGCTATATTGATAGAGATAAATCTCTAAATTGAGTTTCCATGATGCAAAATTTATTTGACTAGTTCACAAGGAGTTTAATCGTGACGGGTCAATTCAAAAATTTTTAGTGGCAATCCTGGCCTTTGTTGGACCAATTCAAACCTGTTTTTGAAACTAAATCCACTTTGATTTGATCTATTTTTAGGTTATTACGTGAGAATTTGTTGGTGAACAGGATATTCAATTTGGTGCACTCAGAAAAGTTTGTCATTGTGTAAACAAATAGGAAAGCGGTTCATTCTGTATGGCTGTGGAAAAATCCTTTAATCACTTTGAAACTATTCTGTATTATGTACAAAACTGGAGATTATGTATGCCTCCATAACTGCTTGAATGAAATGACTCACTCAGGTTCCATTTAGCTCTAAATATTTGATTCAGCTACCTTGATTATTTACATTAGGGATCAGAAAAGTATAGCCAGTAGGCTAAATTTGGACCACCAACCTATTTTTTTTTTTTTTTTTACAAATTTAGTTTTATTGGAACAGAGCCACTCTCCTTTACAATATTGCCTGTGGCTGTTTTCAGTGGCAGAGTTAAGTAGTTGCCACAGAGACCCAGAAACAGTGTGGCCTACTAGGACTAACGTATTTATTCTCTGACTCCTTGCAAAAAAAGTTGACTCACTTCTGATCACATCCCATTTTTATTGATCTACACTGATCGAATGTGTAAAGCAAATAGTTGCTGCGCTAGACTGAATGTTTGTACTCTACCACCCACATCAAAATCATGTTAAAACTGAATCCCCAGGGGCGCCTGGGTGGCACAGCAGTTAAACGTCTGCCTTCGGCTCAGGGCATGATCCCGGCATTATGGGATCGAGCCCCACATCGGGCTCCTCTGCTATGAGCCTGCTTCTTCCTCTCCCGCTCCCCCTGCTTATGTTCCCTCTCTCGCTGGCTGTCTCTCTCTGTTGAATAAATAAAATCTTTAAAAAAAAAAAACTGAATCCCCAACGTGATAGCATTAAAAGGTGGGACCCTTAGAAAGTTATTAGATCACGAAGNTGAATAAATAAAATCTTTATAAAAAAAAAAAAAACTGAATCCCCAACGTGATAGCATTAAAAGGTGGGACCCTTAGAAAGTTATTAGATCACGAAGGAACTGCCCTTCCAAAATGATTAGTGCCCTTATAAGAGACCTCAGAACCCCCCAGCACCCTTTCTGCCTGTGAAGATACAGGTAAAAGCAGGTGTCAGTGAACCCAGGAAGTAGGCTCCCATCAGACACTGTCTTGTTAGAATCTGCGAGTGCCTTGATCTTGGACTTCCCCACCTCCGGAACTGTGGAAAGTACATTTCTGTGGTTTATAAGCCACTCAGTCTATGGTATTTTGTTCTAACAGCCCAAACAGACTAAGTTGCCAAATTAGCCACTTTTTATACATTTTCTGTCAAGTCCACAACTGAAACTGTAATAAAGCAAAATAAAATAAACTTAAAAAGCCCAAATGTTTGATCTACATAATACTGAAAACCTCCACATCTTTGACAGTTGGACTTTATATTTCTATCTGGGTACTAATATGCAAATAGCTCTGGGGAGCCATGACTTCATGTTTTCTTTTTTGTAAAACTTGAAGTTGCAGTAATAAAGTTCCTTATCATTAAAAGTGAGTTTAAAAGTCTTATCTCTCCTATCATGCATGAGAGGCATTACCTTACTACATTCTCAACTCCTGCTGTAATTTCGGCATTATGCGCGGACTATGCAATAGCTAAGCCAACAAAACTGGGGGATCCTTTCATTATTGGAGATTCGGGTACTGTGCCTCTTATCCACCTTAAAATAAGTATAAAGAGTTTGGAGGAAACAGTAAGAAAATCTAAAGGCTGGGAAAATAGTTGATCGTTTTACCAGCAATCAATGATATCAGTTCAACTGAACTTAAAAGTCCATAGTCAAACAACAAATGTCTGCTTCGAGTTGTCTCTCTTGGCAGAAGCACTGGGAGCTATTTACGAACTTTCACTCAGATGCGTAATCTGTGTATCTTTGAGAAAGCATGGTATTTATTTCCATTGTGTTCTGACAACCTCCTCGTATGATTATGCATTATGATTCTTCTGTCACACTTTACAAAATTAATGCTGTGTATCCTCTGTCACCATTTACTAAAAATTGAACATTTTCTATCAATGGACCTACCCAAACACATAGCCTTATAGTCTCCACGTTTCTGTCTATCTTAGCGGAATTGTGGGTTTTTTTTTTTCCCTTTTGATTTAAACAAACAGCAAAGAAAAAAGAAATGGGAAAAAACCCTAACTTGTCATCCAAAGTAAGTAGGATGTCAAAAATAAAAGCTTTCTGATATTCGTAATCATAATGGCAACACAGAGGGGTGTTTAATTTAGAAGTCAGGTATTTTGAAATGGAAAATCTCAGCATTTTGTGGAGGTCCCATTTGCCTTGATACTTCCCACTGTGTCTTCTTCCCTCTTGTGTTTGACTCATGGAAGAATGCTCTGTGTTATCATGCATTCCCTTCCACAGACTTCCTTCCCCACCAAAAACTGATTTGCTCTTCTTCTGTGTAAATGGGTCTGAGAAATGAAAGGGCCTGAGACAAGAAATATTAGTTCCAAGAAAAAATATTGTTAAAAACTGAGTTAATATTTGAAAGGTATTGAAAGTACACTTGGAATTGGCCTTAATTCCCCAGTTGTTGCGTCCTGTTCAGCAATGCCTCTGCAGGTTGGCCTTTGTTTGTTTAGAGACTGGCATGATGGATGAGCTGGTACCAGGCCAATGTGCTTAAGTAAAACCTGGGAGTTCCTGGGTTAGCAGAACACAATTCATGTAAAGCCCTGGGAACACCCAGCTGCTGTATTGCTATTTGCACCATCAAGGAAGCTGATTGGCCCAAATCACATCCCACTTTTCTTTTCAAAAGAGAAAAAGAAGTAATTTGAGAGCCCTCTCCCGAACTTTGAACCCAATTCTGATTCAAGCAGAAAACTTTGAATTTCCTTCTAAAAAACCAGTAACAGAAACACATGGACAATTTATAGTGAAGAATACTCTAGGCTGCAAGCTCATTATAGACTTTCCCATCTGGCCTGAGATGGCAAAAAGAATTACCTTCATTTCCCAGGCAAGAAAATAGACGTGGAGATGGAAGAAATGATTTTGGCAAATTGGAAAGGGAGGAAATTGAGCTTTAGTCTCTTGGCATTCATTTATCTATTCTAGAATAGTCAACTTCCAGCATGGGGGGATTTTGTTGTGTTGTTGCTTCATTGTTATTTGTGTTTACACACCCCAGATGTCCTTGAATGCATGGGTTTTATCACATTCTCTCTTGGGCATCCAGTCCATGATTGAGAACCTCCAGTGGGTCAGCGTGTTCAGTTCTTTGCATATTTTTACTTATGAGAGATTCACCTGTGGATTAACCAAAACCTGTTTATCTTCCTTTCAGTAATTCTAGTAGTTTTACTCCTTGGAGCCACATGGCACAAATTAGGTATCTGTGTCACATCCAAGTCATGGGAATATTGGAAGATGGTAATCATATTTTCTTTGGGTTACAGTGTCCTGTGCCCTTCAGTGTTGTCTCAGTTTGCATTTGATGTTTATCTTGTCTTAGCTTCCTAAGTGAGTTCTTTTTAAACTAAAATCTGTTTAGAAAAGTGCCAGATGAATAGCCAGATGAAGAGAGATCTAGGGTGAGGTCTGGGAAGGTCATGAGCACAGGAGCTTCTGTCCCTGTGGAGTTGGGCTGCGCTACCCTTCTAGTGCGCATGTGTTCACCAGCCTGCAAGCTCTCCAAACCCCATACTATTGGGATTTTATGGAAGCTTTCTCATGTATCCTTCAGTCAATGATCCATCATTAACCCCATTTCTAGTCCCTCTCCCATCTCTGGAGAATGGGACGTGGGACTGAAAATTCCAAACTTCTTCTCATGGCTTGGTCCTTCTGGTGACGAGCCCCCATCCAGGAACCCACCCCTAGTCAGGTCACTGCAACAAAAGATGCTCTTGGTACTCTTATCACTTAAGAAATTACAAGGGCTCAGGAGCTCTATGCCAGGAACCAGGAAAAATCAAATATATACTTCTTATTATAAATCACAGTATTACACAGTCTTCATGGTTTTTTTGTTTGTTTGTTTGTTTTTGAAGGGTCACATTCCCCTCTTGACTCAAACCCAGTCTATTGTCAATTAAAATCCCTGTCGCTGCTGTATCCTACCATTACCTCAGTTTTTCAGGCCTGGTTGCTTTTCCAGTGTAACATGCACTCACCTTTATCTCAGCTGAACTTCATCTTACAAAGCCCAATTTCTTGGTTCAGTCTAACATTTGAGGGTTTGATTCTAGTATTTAGCAAGTTTAGTATCCATCTTGAGGTTCATGGTATCTGAAAATGTGAGGAGTTACCATCTCAGACTTAGGAAACAATTTTAAGAACTAATGCCAGGGCTAAAGAGAAGAAGATTTACTTCTTCTTACTTATCTGTACCCATTGCTTAGTACCATTTGTGTCTGGATGTCTAAAAATTGTAATCTACCTAAAATGTTCTTTGTTTTCAGTCCAGTTAAGATCATGGGGACTGACCTCATTAAATCCCCTGCTGAAGTCCAGGCATACTATGTTCGTGTTTGCTATGCTTCCCGCATGGTAAGGCTAGTTAATTTAATAATCCTTTTAGATAAAGAAATTAGATCCATTGGCCATAACTTGTTGATAATAAACCTAAATTGAGTCCAGTAGCTGTAACTCTACAGAAACTTTATGGAGAGTGAAATGTCGTGAAGACTCAATAAAATTTATTGATTATGGCTTAAATATTACCTGAAGTTAAATAAAAATTTTCTACTTTACATGCTTTGATTCAGGACGTAGGAACCTGATATCACAACTACTTTTAAATAATTCCAGTGAAGTGTTCATCTATTTTCTGGTTATTGAAAAGCTGTGTCTCGAACAGCCAGGGATATAAACATCTCTATGAGAACTATTACGTACTGGGAAGGTACCCAACCATTAAGAGAGAACAGACAGATGAAATCTGTGAAATCCCTCCGACCCATGGGAAGTTTGGCAAAGGATTCCTAGGAAGAATAAGAGGAAGTGTTTTCAGTTAGTCAGAGAAAGATTCCTATTATCAGTCCTCACATTTCTAAGGGAGTAGGGGGATTCCTATCTTTATTTAATTTTTTTTCTCTGCTCATTTTCCCCTTACTCAGCAGATGATTGCTCTGTTTTAGTGAACATGAGATGGAAGATAGAATGGGTCTGAGACTGAAGAACAGAAGCCAAAGAGCCATCTAATCTTTGGAAGAATCCTTAGAGTCACTAAGTCTAATTTTCCAATAAGGTCATGAGTCTCTGTGATATCCTTGGCACATGGCCGTCCAATCTCATGTAACAGGGAACTTACTCATAGTAAAGGAACTATTCTGTTTTCAGAAAGTTCTAAGTATTAAAAACCTCTCCTTAATGCTGAACGGAAACTGCCCCCACCCTCCGCCCCACCGCCATAGGTTTCAACGTCTACTCTTGGTTCTGTCGTTTGTGTGAAGATAGAGTAAGTTTAGTGTTTCTTTTACCTGGTAGCTCTTTAGATTTTAAAAGTGACAATCCAAATCAAATTTTTTTTTTTTAAAGTTGCATATTTCAATATGGACCTCAGATCTCTTCCTTTTGCCTAGGTCTAGAAGAAAGGTTGGCGGGGAGGGTGCATGCAACTCCCGTGGAGAAACATGGTAGTTAGACGGTTGGATTTGAAATCAGACTTGCAAATTACTTCCACTTCTTTCTTTAAATGTGATTTGGAGTCTCTCATCTGTGCCTCAGTTTTACCACCTGTAAAATGAGACTTAGGGCATTTCTCTTAATCTCTTCAAAAGAACGTTATTGGGATGTGATAAGAGAATGAATATTAAGTGTCTGCTTTAAAGTCACATATTTTGTAACTATACACACTAAAGAATTCAGAGAAAAACCAAAAGAAACTATTTTTGCCCCGCGCCAATGATCTGCATTCTCTGTCCTGCCGCCTTTCCAGTGCCTGATAACAATCTGATTGTTTCCTCTGGGCTCGCTGTGTCCTAACTACATTCTTTTCATCTCCAGGTCTCCTTTACTTGGTTTTACCTTGAGTGTCACCCAAGAGGTCTGAAGCCCATCTTTTAATTGCTCATCCCCAATCAGCTGTCATATTGCTATTAGAAAAAAACTTTTTAAAATTTCAAATCTTAGCTCCTATTCTGTTCAATCCCATCCTGCTTCATTATAATTCCAGTATTCACAAATACATTTAATCCCTAATTAAAATGAAGTAAAATACAAGCTACTTTTAGGTTTGCCATATATCACCTTATTCTTTCTTCCTCTCCTCAAACCGCTTACTCTTGTTCTATAATCCTTGTTCCAAATCCTGCTTTTATATTACCAAAAAAAAAAAATCAAATACCTATGCCTTCTCCTGCTAAGACCTTATTTCTAGTTTTTTTTTTTTTTTTAGCTTCTGTAACTGCTCAATAGCTAGTTCCATTTCCAATTTAAATCAGTCTTTCTGTAAGAATAATGCTGCGCTAGCCTTTTAATCTGCATACTGTGACTATAACCAAAGGAGGTAAAAAAAAAAAAAAAGCCAAAAACCTTTTAGAATCAGTAGAGAGAAGTGACTGTACATTGAGGATTCTGAATCTTTTTGTTTACAAAGTACCAGATCCGGGTACCAGGGTGGAATGTTCGGGATGAGCTCAAGTTATCCACGTCTTACTTACCATGATCGCTTCAAAGGAAGAAAGAAGGCCAAGGCAAAAAGGAAAATGTGTATCCTCACAGACAGTATGTTTTTCTTCCCATAATATCATTACGGGTGATGGTAATCACATTGCTCTGAAAAGAAAACAGATTTCCATTTTATTTCATGGTCCTAATGAATAGATCTCCATTTATGCTACTACAAAGTCGTTTCAGGGTATGGGCTCTTCTCTCTCAGAGTAGTTAGAATAATGGATGATGTTTTCTGCAATTACTTGGGTATAATTAAATCTGTGGATTTTGCTGATGACTCCCACAGTCGGGCACTCAGGCTTGTTCCTGGAGGTTTATTGTATCAATCGAACGGCAGCTCTCCAGCCTAACTCTGCCCCTATAGATGGATTTATGACTATATGGTACAGAGTACCCTTTTCAGAACAATTCTGGCTACAACTGAGAAGAGTTAGAGAGGAACAGGGGAGCATATCTCTTCCGGGGTGTGTTCTCCTTGTCCTTTTCTTATGTCTGAGGAAGGCAGAGACCTGAAGAGGCTCCTGATGGGATAAATCTGCTTAGCTCGGTGGTATATATCTAAGGGGATTGACCATCTGAACATGATCCCTAGACTGATCAAAAGCAATTTGGGGGCAGGGGTCTTGTCCTATTCGTTTCTGTATCACTACCGCTAGCGTTGTGATTGGCATGTGAACGGTTCTCCATAAGCAATTACTGGACTGAGCAAGGCCTGGGACAAATAATATTAAAGCTAGGCACCTTGGTTCATTGTTCAATTTCTGTTTTTGTAGCATTATAAGGTTAGAAGATTTCTTGACCCTCTCTGAATATGAGTATTCTTATACCAACACAGAATGAAGTTGTCTGTTCTAGTCATAAAAAGCTTCTCTGTATTGCTACTTTCAGGAGAAGTCAATATTTCTAATAGTTAAACAGTTACTCCAAATATCTAATCCAAATCTGCCAATACACATCAAAGCTATTCTTTCCTGTCTTCTCCTTCCCTCAGTGGAATAGTGTTTCTTTCAAATATAAAATTCCTTAACTGTTAAGTTCCTTAACTAGAAAGTAAACTACTGTCTGAAAGCCTTCTCACTTGTTTCCCCACTTCTTAGAGAATGCACAATCAAAAAGTGGAAGAGGGGATAATCAGAAACAGAGTAGGGAAAAGAGGAAGAGAAGAGAAATCATGGCTTCCAGACGACTTTTTCTCCCTTAGAATGAAATGAAGAGGAACTCATAAATTCAAGGACCTCACTGGGCCTGTGAACAGAAGGGAGCATCTCTGCTCTCTTACTCTGGCTCTGTGCTTCTTGCTAAGAGTGGTAATTGTTCTAAGTGGCCAGTCTCTGTCTCAGAGGCAGCAGAGTATCAAATCCTTCCTTAAATTCCAGCATTGTCATTGCTTTCATCTTGACCAATGCAGAATTCTGCACATCTTAGCTGAATGATCTGAAGTAGGACCGAGTACACTACATGTTATTTCTTCGTTATACAACACATACAACTTGACCCACTGACTTCTCTCCATGTATTACCTTGCCAATTTCCAATCACATTACC
This sequence comes from Ailuropoda melanoleuca, assembly GCF_002007445.2. Taxonomy (NCBI): domain Eukaryota; kingdom Metazoa; phylum Chordata; class Mammalia; order Carnivora; family Ursidae; genus Ailuropoda; species Ailuropoda melanoleuca. The sequence goes on from NC_048237.1 coordinate 4,252,181, forward strand.
AACTTCTCATTAGAGAGTGAAGCTCATAGGCAAAGGTGACTCTTCTTCAATTTGATTCAGAAAATTAATTTTTCGCCCCCTTCCACCTTTTTGCCACGGTGATCTCAGAATTTCAGCCAATTGAGAAATTGTGTTTGCTCAGTCCAAGCTGGGTTCCCATGAGAAAGCCAACTTTTTTTTTTTTTTTTTTTTTGCTTTTGCTTAGACTTGATATCTATGTTTAGATCACATTTGAAAGAAAAATGAAAGGTAGGGGTCTGGTTGAGATGCTTCATTGTCTAGTTTAAGATTTTTTTTTTTTTTTTGGATAAGTGTGTAGGAATGACATAATGAAAACGATTTAAAAAATAGGCTTTGCGAGGGTTGGTGGGAGGGAACCTCGTGCTTAAATACCAATTAACTGGGTCTTCTTGTTTCCTCACTTCTAAAAGGCCTGAGTTTGAACAATTATTTGGTAAGATCACTGTTTTAGTTCCAAACTTTCAAAAGTAGTCATAAACATTGATTTTCCCTATATTGCAATGGGAATATGAGAAAGGTCCAGAAAAAGAGTGCTACAAAAATAACAATGATATGGCAAAGTTAGGATATCCTGGACTGTTTAAGGGTGGTGCTATGGATGGGTATATTCTTGTTAACCAAGTCTGGTCTCTAGGGCAGAGGTTCTCACAGTGTAGCTCCTGGGCCAGCAGTATCAGGAACTCCGGGAAAGTTGTTTAAAACGCATATTCCCACCACTGATCTCCTGGCTCAGAAACTCTGAGGGTAGAGTATTTCCAATATGAACTCAAGTTTGAGAACCACTGCAAGCGCTTTTGTATCACATAGCCCTGGACGCAAACAGTGCCTACATCATTTGCAATCTTATGGAGATTGCATGACCTCCGGGAGCCTTAGTTTCCTCATCAGTAACAGGAGATGATAATGCATCCTTCCTATATACCTAGATAAAGTTCACATTTATTTAGTACTTAACTCTGTATCAAGCACTGTTCAAAGGGCTTTACATGTCATGACTCATTGACTTCTCGCAACAACCTGATGAGACATGTTATTTTCCAAATGGGGAAATGAAGGCAGCGAGAGGCCAACTAACCTGCCCAAGTTCATATAACTAGTAAGTGCTAGAGACAGATTTGAGTCTGTCGGTATCCAGAGCCTCTCCTCTTAACCACCTGCCATTTATAAGGTACTTGGCACATGGTAGGGACCTAATACATGTTAATTCTCTTTCCTCCTTCATCCTCCTGGGATGCCATTAAAATTAACCATGGAGACTTGTTTTAAGTGCTGGTTCAGTCTGGTTATATTAATAAGAAAAAAAAATAACTTGGTGGTAAATTGAAGACCAAATCAATGGAGATTCGTATTAATGCTTACAGTATGAATAATTTCTGGGCATTTGAGGGAACCAGTATGAGAACATCTGAGATCTTGACCTTTTCTCTCTTTCTTCTCTCAGCTTTGTGGGTTTACCATGGAAGAATTAACTGGAAACTGGGTCAGTGGTTTTTAAACCTTTTGGCTGTAGGGCCCCTTTATGCTCTTACAAACTATTGGAAACCCCAGAGAAGTTTTGTTTATATGGGTTTTATCAATCAAGGTATTAGAAATTATGGAGGTGCCTGGGTGGCTCAGTCGTTAAGTGTCTGCTTTCGGCTCAGGTCATGATCCCAGGGTTCTGGGATCGAGCCCTGCATCAGGCTCCCTGCTCAGCGGGAAGCCTGCTTCTCCCTCTCCCACTCCCGCTGCTGGTGTTCCCTCTCTGTCTATGTCTCTCTCTGTCCAATAAATAAATAAAAATCTTTAAAAATAAAGTATTAGAAATTAAAATAGAAATTGTTAAAAATATTTAACTTATTTAAAAATAACTTATGTGTTAACATGAATAACATAATGAAAAACATATTATAATGAAAAATATATTATAATGAAAAATATATTATAATGAAAAATAATGTTTTTCCAAAGGAAAAACATTAGCGAGAAAGAGTGGTATTTTTCTAAATTATTGTAAATCTCTTTCATGTCTGGTTTAATGGAGGACAACTAGATTCTCATATCTGCTTCTGCATTCAATCTGTTACAATATCACATGTCAGATAGCCTCTGGAAAACTCCCCTGTACGCTTGTAAGATAAATAACTTCTTAGTATTATTTAAAATACTTCTTATAATTTCTTAGGATTATAAGCATTATTTCTTAGTATGAATTAAATAATTATTAATTTCTTGACATAAGAAATATTTAATATTAAGTATTCTTATAATTTTTCAGTATTATTATAAAAATTAGTAAATAATTTGGTATTATAATTTCTTAGTATTATTATTAAAGTAGTTTTGATCTCACAGGTCCCCTGGAAGTGTCTTGAGCCTGCCAGCAGTCACAGGGTCACACTTTGAGAACTCCCCAGGCTAGTTAGTAGCTGGATGGCAGTGCACAGTGAATCCAGAATATTCCCACTCTAAATCTTTCTCCTTCTTCTCAGTAGCAGTGATTGGGCCCTGGGTTTATCAACTAAGAATTAACCAAAGTGGATTCATTTCCAGGGCACCATGCCAGGAACCCCAAAGAGTAAGACACACAATAAAATAGTACAACTGCAAAATCAGAGCAAACTTTGTCGTGCTTAGCTTATCATTATTAATTTTGACAGCTGAATAAAACCATTTGCGGCATCAGTGGAAATAGAGCAGAAAAAAGATAATGAGAAAGAGGATAGGTGAGTTTCCATGGCAAAAAAATAGGATTCTCTGTGTGTGGTATGTGTGTGTATACTCATTGCTCATAAATGTTTCAGCACGTCTGGAAAATACATTGTGTCTACGACATCTTCTTGCATCAGGGGCTGTGGAGAAGTTGAGTGTTGCTGTCTCTTATTAAACAGTGTAGTTGAAATGGAGTTAAGAGATTTCTGAAGCTTACTAATCGTCAAGTAGATCTATTCCAACAAGACGTATTTAGGAGCCAATCTTTGTGCAAGAAAATGACAGCTCCTTTAACCTTCTGGAAGCTTATGTTCAGTCACCAGGGATGGCGTGAAGGGCAGAGGACATGATGGGGCGAAGGCATCATTTACCAGACTTGCTTTACGTCTAGGCAGGCTGCAGACAGATTTAAGGCAGCAGCCGTTTATCCCTTTACCTCCTGCTTCAAACAACCAGGGCTTGCGCTCTATCAAGAAAAGGTTTTCAATAAATTCACCACACGTCTTTGCTGTTTCACATGCTGAGAGTTTTTTGACCTTCATCCGTTACTTGTGAGGGTAACATGCTTAACAACCACAGTTTTGATGCTCTTTTTTTTTTTTTTTTTTTTTTTTAAAGATTTTATTTATTTATTTGACAGAGATAGAGACAGCCAGCGAGAGAGGGAACACAAGCAGGGGGAGTGGGAGAGGAAGAAGCAGGCTCCTAGCAGAGGAGCCTGATGTGGGGCTCGATCCCATAACGCCGGGATCACGCCCTGAGCCGAAGGCAGACGCTTAACCGCTGTGCCACCCAGGCGCCCCATGTGCCACCCAGGCGCCCCTTGATGCTCTTAAAAAAGAATATAGTCTGCCACATTAGCACAGAAGAAGTTCAGATATGTCATAGTGGGCTCATAAGCTATCCTGGTTCAATTTCAGTGCCACTGTTGAGTCTGGTAAAATTACAATAGGTTAAAAAGGATGACTTGTGCTAGAACAGTGCGCAGTTCAGCCAGAAGTGGTGCATAAAATATGTACAAGGAACATAATGTGTGGGATAGTATAGATTATATTTGGCATGTTTGGTAGGTATTTTATAAGCACATCTGAAATTTTATATCATCTCCAACAGATGGGGAATAAACAGTAACAGGAGCTGTTAATTTTTTTTATTAGACATTGGCAGAAAAGGAGTAATAATGTTAGGAAAAACATATTGAGGCTAAAAAACTATATAAAATGTTTTTAAAACCCAATTTCAAATCTTGAGGAAAAAAAAAGGAATAAAAAGTAAGTCGAAATGTTTCAGCATCTGTTATCAGTAATGGCAGCCCTAAAAAATCAGTCGCTGTTAGGTAAGAAAAGTATTTTCTGGTTAAAATACAGCCAGCTGGTTTTTGAGATGCCAGGAGCAAGTATTTGCTGAGTAGATAAACTGGAAGAAAACTTTAAAAACTCAAGTGGGAGGCAAATTAGGACAAAGTTCAAATCTCAAATACTGGTTTAGACTTCAAAGCAATTGGGGACACACACACACACACACACACACACACACACCACACCACACCACCTTCACACTGTGTTTTGTCAGGAGGGCACTCTGAGGCAGCTTTGGGTGTTACCTTGAACCCCAGTTGAACCACGTGAGGAAAGTTTTTCATCCTGCCATTTTTGTTCTGAAGGGTCATTCCAGCTCTTTCTCTCCCTGATTTTTGCTCTTTGCTACCTCCATACTGGTATACCAGAAACCAGTGTTTCCCAGCTCTGCTTATCCCTCTGCGTTTCCTCCATGGCAGTCCTCTCACAAACAGATATGATCATGTCATTCCCAAGCTGCCCAGGCTTTCTTGGTTCTACATTCTTCTGTGTTTTGTACATACTCTTCCTCTGGTCTGGAGAAATGTGCTTCTCCACAACCTGCCCCCATACGCAGGTCCTGTATATTGGCCAAATATTTCTTCCCTGGAAAGCCATCTCGCAGGCAGGGTCCCTGGGCCTGCACTGGTACTCTTGACAAGGAGACTCTGCTCACAGCTTTACAGAAGTGTTTATCATACTGCATATTCATTACATGCTAGCAGTTTTGTTGAAAGATAAAGTGAGGCATACTGGACATTTTGAGTTGGAGAAAAATCGATTCCAATCGGGCAGCACCAAACTGAAACTGGTGAGGAGTGTTCCACCTGCAGGAGCTTGGGGAGAGATTTTTTCCAAGAAGAGATGGAAGCAAGGTAAGGAAATTATTGATTCGCTGTAGCAAAGAGCCTAGTTGGCTGTTTTGTGATTGCTGTCCTTGGGTCTCAAATTCGTAACCTTGAGGCATGTATGGGCTTAGATTTTGGTTTGCTTACACAGGCTGCCACTGGCATCAGAGCCCCCTCGGTCCAATGGCCTCCTTGCTTAAAGAATTTTGCAGTTTTGCCTGGACCGTGGGCTCCTTCTGGACAGAACTTTGTGTTTTCACCTCCGTAGCCCCTAACTAGGATACTTTCTTGGGGATCAGGAAATACTGTTGACTGCACAGTTAACTAGCGAGAATCTCTGAAATGCCTTTAGCAGTCGTGGAAGCCTGTCATTCCAAAATTAGAAATGAAGCTGGGAATGTAAATCCCTGGACAGAATACTTGCGGTTGTAGCAGGTGGATGAAACTGAAAGTAAAGGCCAAATGCCCTTCTCAAAACTTAAGGCAGAGGGAAGCCAGGGGATCTGCGCCGGGGTGGGGGGGGGTGTTAATCCCACAGAAAAGGGAGGCTAAGGACAAGCACAGGGAGAGCTGGGCCTCTTTGTACTAAATTTCCTTCTCTGAAGGACGATTTGATAGAGGCCTTCAGAACCCTAGGGGGGGAGCATTTCATTCGTAAATTGTGCTTAAAATTGCTAAGTGCTTTGTTTCTGTAAAAGGTGATAGACCTGGCAAGGAGTTAATGCCATTTTAGAAAAAGGTGATAAGGACAGATAAGTCTAATGCAATTTTTGGTTGGGAGAACAAAACCAGGGGGACGGTTATTGAACGCAGATGGGCGGATACTTGTGTCCCTTCCGTGATGCTCCTTTGGCTTGGTTGCTTGCCGGTGCCTGGCTCATGCTGCCTTCTGTGGCCAAAGGCATACCTACTTGCCATTTGGGACCACAGAAAAACGAAAGGCCTGCACTACAATTTTGAGATTTGAAAAGGCCGGGCCACCCCTCCCTTGCGGAGCTGGCTAGTCAAATCACTGGGTTCCACACAGGTTTGTAGGGTCTTCGTGCCTCCAGGCTCTCCAGCCCACCCTCACAGCCTTTGACGGCAGCCTTCCCTAGACTCTGTGCCTCCTGGGTTAGAATGCCCGCCTGTACTTGAACCTGACCAAGCCAGCCAGTTAAACTGTTAGAGACTGAGTGCGCTCCATCTCCTTCCCCGGGGACTGCGGGATCTTCCTCCAAGAAGATGCATGGGGAAGGAAACTGTTAGCAGAGAGAAACCAAATGCTAATAATGGGCTTTCAAGCCATAATGGGGGGAAGAACTTGCCCTCTAATTATGCAGAGTGGGTAGTGGCTTAGTTGCTTATGCATAAGGCTGACCTTGCCCATTATCTTTACATTATCTTTGTGTACGGTTCATATGGGTACTCAAAACAATAAACCTGTTCGCACGTGGGAAAATACCGACCAGATCGAGCAAAGATAGAGTGTAACCCAGTCTTATTTATCCAGCTAATGGGATTCTACTTAACTAGGGTGAAAAGTGAGGGCATGTGACCTGCTCAGTCAACACTGGGGAGAAGGAAGTAGGCCGACCTTTGCATATATGAGAAGCTCCCGCAGAAGCCAGGGAGACAGACAGGCTTCTGCCTGCAGCCCTCTTCTTACTCAGGCCGTAATGAAGCTCAGAGGAGTTCAGCTCCACACAACCAATTGAGCCGTGTTTCTCCCACCATTAATTCCTACAAATCTAGGAAAGGTAGCTGGGGAAGCAATTAGAGAAGAGAAAAAAATTTTTGGAGTCTTATTGCCTTTTGTACAAAATCAGGGTTTTGTTTCTCCTGTTGTTGTTTTTCTAGCACAGAGCCAAAAGAAATAAAACAGTCCAAGATTCTACTATCAAATTTCCGCTTTGAAATTGCTAGAGGAGGAAATAAAGCGTAGATGAAGGAGCCCGCACACACAGACCCCAAATACATACGTTTCAAATGATAAATCTTCACACGTGCACATTTCATTTTTATGTCCTATTAATTCATTTTAGTTTAATAAATATTGACCATGTTCTATTTGCAAAACGCTGAGTTATAGGTGCAGAAAGAAGACAAGTTATTAGCCCCGCATTTCTGGAGCGGATCTGATGGCTCAGGAGTCGCAGATAAGAGTCTCCAACAGAAGGATTTAGCAAAGCTGCCTAGTAATAATGACGCCATTTAAGTCATTATCACACACCTTTCGAGCTCATCTCCTGTCTCCTCAGAGAGCCCTCTTCCCAGCCACGTTGGCAGGGACCAGTTCAGCGAGCTCTGCATGAGGGCAGTTTGATGCTGCCTCACCTTGGCCCATGCTCCTTGCTTCCCGCCTTGGCTCTTTCCCGAAGCATTGGGCAAGGACGCCTTCGTGAGACCATGGACTCGCGCATTCAGATCCTGGAAATGTGGGAGAGTTCAGTGGGGTGTTGGGATGAGGGACATCTTCCGTCAAGCAGGGCCAGGAGCCATGGAGAAATGCTTTCCCCTGTTGTCATCTGGGACACACAATTCCGAGGCACATTTTGTAAGGGTCTGTAGGAGGTTGTGTGCAAGCCATCGTGTCATTTGCGAGAGTAACCAGTTCTGCCCTTGCTTTCCAACCTTCTTGTATGATTGCTTGCTGGGCTGGCCTCTCAGACAGTGTGCGGGCCTTTGCTGTGGGCTATGCTTTCGGGAGAACCCAGGCTAAGAGAACGAATGGTATTTACTCTGTATTAAACATCACCTTGAGCAGTCCCTATGTAATAGCTGAGTAGATTCTTTCCAGGTATCTCTTAAGCTGGGAGGAAATATAATTATTCTCATTTTACAAATAAAGAAATGGGTTTAAAGAGTTCTGTAACTGGTCCAATGTCATGCTATTGGTGACAGGGTCAACATTTAAATCCAGGTTTGTTTAATGTCCCAACTGTCACAGCAACGACAAAAACCTTAAAGCTGTGTGGGTAGAGTGGCAGGCATTGTGGCACTCTCCTCAGCATCCGTTCTACTTCTCTGTGTCCTGCGCGTGCTTTGATGGGTTTGGCCCCGGCCCTCTTCCCCAGCCTCAGGGGTGAGCCCGATTGGTCTGAACCTGATGAATCCCACCATTCTTGCCATAGTGGCTGCTTCAGTTATGTCAGGCCGCCATTCATTAGAACACACCATTTCCCAAGTCGCAGCGCTAGGTTTATGCATGAGGAGCTATGACCCAAAAGGCTTCCATTAGACGCTGCTAACTGCTTAATACTGGAGTGCTCAGCGCTCGATCTTTGGGCCTCTTCTCTCTCTGTACTTGCTTACCTGGTGACTTCATCAGGTCTCATGGCTTTAAAGGCCACTGATTCACCAAAACCCCCAAATGTGTATGTCTAGCCCAGACCTCTTCTTGAAACCCTAGACTTATTTGTACATCCATTACCTCTTAGACATTTCTGCTTGGGTGTCTAATAGACACATAAAACTTAACAGGTCCAAGAGTGGACTTCAGATCCCATTCTTTCTCCTCTCAGTTAATACCAACTCTGGCCTTCCAATTCCTCAGACCAAAACTTTGGAGGCACCCTTGGCTTTTCCCTTCTGCTCACCCCTACAGTCATTCATCGACAGATGATTGGTTCTCCATTTAAAGAACAAGCAGAATGTGACCGTGACCTCTGTTCTGCACTGCCCCCACACAGCCCAAACCACGGCACCTTCTGCCTGGGTTCTTAACCACTTGGCTCCTATGTACTCCCATCGCCTGTCTCCTACCTACTCCTGTTACAGTACTCACTTGCTTTGACACTTTTATTTAACCTTTGAAAAATGCTTCCGTCACTCATACAGAATTAAGTGGTTACGAACTCAAGGCCATCATGGGTATGTATCATCAGCATCTCAGTTAGGCCTTTGGGGCCAGGCAGTATTTTGGTGAGAGCTGAAATGCTCTGCAGGCTTACAGAGCAACATTTTAAATAACATCTGCAACACAAAATGGGAACATGTTCCTTTCTTGGACTGGCTCATGTGCTGAGAGGCCAAGTTATTGCTTGGGCCAATTTTTATATATTTACCCCTATGTTGGGTACGTTGATGTAGGTAGGGATGGATATAGGGAAAGAGCGCCAGAGTTAAAAGACCTGGCATTCATTCTGCTTAATGATGTTTCCCCTTAGGTAAGTCATTATTGCTTCTGAGTTATTTAATCTCTTTCTGTGTAAAATGGAAAGATAATGCTTGCCTATATACCTCTCAAGGCTATTGTCTGTTTGAAAAGGTGTATGGGAACTCCCTTCTCCCCTGAATTGTATGTAAAATTTGTCTGTGTTTGGGCATAAGGCACTTTTTTTTTGTCTGCTAATGGAGTTCATAGTTTTTATGATCTTCTAAAGATGACCCAAGAGGCACCAAGAGCTTCTGGTAGTGGTACTTTGTAAACTGTAACGTACTATTCACATAAAGGTACCATCTACTGGACTCCTTAAATCATCCTTGATGACCTTGTTGTATGTGGGGACAAGGACTCTTTACTAAGAAATTGTGACTTTGGCCTTTAAACACCAATAGTGAATCAATAAGCTTTGTATGTCCATAGCATTTACCAAGGTTGGTAATCATGGGTTCACCAGAATGTTGTCCAGCACATATTTTTTAACAATCATGTTACTGCTCTAATCTAGACCATGATGATAGCATTTTGAAGCCTGCTGAGGGAACTGCTATTAAAATATCTGAATAGCTCTTTTATCATAACTCTTTAGACACAAACATTTACTATACTGAAAATTTTCTCCCGGTCCAGTTCTTTTCTCCCTCTTTCCTTCCTCCTTCCCTCCCTCATTCCCTCTCTCCCTGTCGTTTTTCTTTCTTCTTTCCCTCCCCAGATACTTACTGAAGGCCAAGTGGGCCTTGAATGGCACTGCGCTGGCCTGGGTTCCTGGAGGAGCCCCGTCCTGTGAGTGTGGACAGTGCACACACTGTTCTGCGGGTCCCAGGAAGTAAGTGCGGTGCTGGGAGGCTGCGGCTGTGTGGGAGCCCAGCTCTGCTATTCAAATCACTCGGTGACCCTCTGCCGGTCGCTTAACCTGCAGTACTGCTATTTGCTCATCTGTAAAATTGCTCTCCCTCTTGGGCTTGTTGTGAGGATAAAGGAAAATAATAGGTGGCAAAGTGCACTGAATGGTAAAAGTCTAATACCAAATCAAAGTATTATCATTTTAGAAGTTTATCCCTGAGTAGTGCTGACACCGACAGATGGAAGTTAAGGCTGCAATTAGAGGTCTGCTTCCTCTTTAATCCATCAGTAATAAAGCATTCTCCAAGCAGTGACCCAATTTCAGGTGCCCTATGGTTATTTGCAAGTTTTCTTCTTATTCTTCATCTAAGTAGAGCAACTCAGAATTTTTGAGGACAATTCCAAGATCAATGAGTCTGCAGTCTTGCCTCTCAAAAGTATGGGCGCGACGTGTGTATCATTAAAGCTAGCAGCGTTATTAACGGAAGCAGCCCTGGGCAGTGGTTTTGTTGAGTTCAACCAATCTCGATGGGGCCTGCTAGGGCACAGACCTCCGGGATACAGAGGTGGGAAAGGTCCATCCTAGACCTGAGGGAGTGAACAGTCTCGTAAGAGAAGACCTAGTAAGGAAATGTGCTCCACGCCATGGTAACAAAATTATAACAGATCTCCTTTGGTGAGCACATACTATGTGCTAGGCACAGTGTTAGAACTTCTCATAAGTCATCATTTTTAAGCTTCCCAACAACACAATGAGGTAGTAATTTTACACTCATTTCCTGAAGGGGCACTTGGGCCTCAGAAATTTTACGTAACTTGGGGCGCCTGGGTGGTTCAGTCGTTAAGCATCTGCCTTCGGCTCAGGGCGTGATCCCAGCGTTCTGAGACCGAGCCCCACATCAGGCTCCTCTGCTAGGAGCCTGCTTCTTCCTCTCCCACTCCCCCTGCTTGTGGTCCCTCTCTCACTGGCTGTCTCTGTCAAATAAATAAATAAAATTTAAAAAAAAAAAAGAAAGAAAGAAAAGAAAAGAAATTTTACATAACTTGGCCAGGATCGCACACTTACTAGGTTTCAGCCAGGTCACAGGGTTTGGTCCGTCTGACTTAGTGGATGCTGCAAAGTAACAGAAGAAAGCAGCCCCCAGGGAGGGCCAGAGAGGCAACTAAAGGACTGCACTGAAGGTGAAATTGAGCAATGTACCTGTCTAGTGCTGAAGGATGGGATACATTCCTTTTAATAGATGCAGTTTGAGTTCATCTTGACTTTGGAAAACCAGCTAAGTGTTGATCAAAGAAGCCCGATAATCATCTGGATCATTCCAAGATACACATAGGCATAGGTAATGCTAAAATTTTCATCATTCAAATCTCAAGTATCTGAAATAAAAATTTTTTAAATGTGTGTCTTCCATAAACCAAGCTGATCAAGCATTAGCTGCATCTGTATGTTCCCAACCAATACTGGACTCTGACCATGTAATTAACAAAGACCGCGTTAGGCCAGGGCTTTTATTTGTCTATTTCTTGTATTTATAATATTCTTTGATAATGATGTCTCCTCATTATTACTCATTCCTAGAGTTCCACTGTGGGAGCTTCATTCCTTTACTTAAGAATTGTGGACTCTACTATGTCAATAAGAGCACTCCAAGAACAGTGACCTTTTAAAGCAGGAGTTGGCAAACAATGACCCATGGGCAAAATTTGGACCATAACCTGTTTTTGTATAGCTTGCAAGAGCTAAGGTTGGTTTTTATATTGCTAAAAGATGGTTAAAAAAAAATGTGTAACAGAGATCATATGCGGTACACAAAAGCCTAAAATATTTACTATCTTGCCCTTGAAAACATTTGTTGACTCCTGCTTTAAATGATAATGACTGTTCATTTTCTTAGGGAAGGACAGGTTTTCAAGGAGAAGAGGGAAAGGCCGTGTGAGACCTGGGCACATGTGTCCCACCAGCCAAGGGACTGTGGGAGCCTGGGAGGTACACCGCTCAGCTGTCACTCCAGGATAATTCTGTGTGTGACTCCTCCAGGATCTGCCTCAGCAGATTTGGGTGGAGGCCATGCTCTTCCTGGGCAGTGATGGGTCCCAGAAAATGCCACCCCAAAATATGCCTATGGGTTATTTTGAGCTAAAGGCTGTTGAAAGCCAGCAGATGCAGGGAAAGCTGTAGAATCAGCTTGTAAAGGAAACTTCCATTTATTAAGAAAACTCACATTTGTGGAAAGTGTCTCCCTGTCCTATACCAGAAAGAGGAGGACTCTTAACAACTCTTATCGATGGGGAAAGCGCCAACTTAAATCTGTATAATAAAACTTACTAAACAACCTTCGTTTATCATATTTTCCTGGATGCCTTTCTATAACTTGCTTTTCCTGCCCAGAGTCCAGAAATGCCCTTTTCCTTTGTTTAGCCTCAGAGGGCAAATAGCCCAAGTCCTAACCATGTCTTTGGGTTACTCAGCCCTGGGTGCTTCCATGCATACATGTATGACATATCTGTTAATAAACTGTTTTTCTCTTGTCAGTCGGTCTGTCTTTTGCCAGTCTAATTTACAGGGCCTCAGCTGGAGAACCTAAGATGGGTAGAGGAAGAATATTTTTTTCCTCCTGTACAGCAACCTCAGCCAATGTCTGAACAAGACAGGCGTCAAATGGGTTATCCTGGGATAAGCAGATTTACTTACAATGCAGTGTTGGACTGGACATAGGAGATGAGCCAGAAAGGAAAAAAAAAGATACTAAGATAATTTGGGGATTGGGGGCGCCTGGGTGGCGCAGTCGTTAAGCGTCTGCCTTCGGCTCAGGGCGTGATCCCGGCGTTACGGGCTCGAGCCCCACATCAGGCTCCTCCGCTATAAGCCTGCTTCTTCCTTCCCACTCCCCCTGCTTGTGTTCCCTCTCTCGCTGGCTGTCTCTATCTCTGTCGAATAAATAAATAAAATCTAAAAAAAAAATAATTTGGGGATCGTATAATGCAATTTTACTTGAATAGATAGTCTGTTGCATAAGCTGAAGAGGTTATATGGCTAGGGTTGCCAGATTTAACAAATGAAAATATAGGATACCCAGTTGAATTTGACTTTCAGATAAACAACAAATATTTTAGTATATGTCTTTTCCTTAGCCTAAGCGTTTCTCAAATGGGAGTGCCACAAGAGATTGCCTATTAAGAGAGTCCTGCATTGGGTGAGGAAAAAGAAAATTATTTTAGCATGACTATGTCCCAAATATTGCATGAGATATACTACAAATTATTCACTGTTTATGTGAAACTCAAATCTAATTGCATGTTCTGTATTTTGTCTGGCAGCTCTAGTTATGGTATTACTGGCTTAAAGAAAATCTATTGAAACACAGATCGTGTCTTAATTCATTAGAAAGACTAGTCTTTTAAGGTTAGATGGGAATTTGAGATTCCTTAGTTCAACATGTTTATTTTTACATGAGCGTGGTAAGTGTCTTGGTCTGGGTCATGGAGCCAGTTCATCTCAGAACTATGTCTCAACACCACCCTTCCCACCCCAAGTTCAGAACTCTTTCTACCCCATGACTCGATCCCCTTCCAAAGAGACACTTTTCTGACACCTGTGTTGTAGCACTATTCTTTTGAGTTTGCTTTGCCTCCTCTTCTTTCTATTGTTTTTCTTATCAAATCGGTCTTCCTCATGAAATGGCTTTTTGTGTATTTGTTGACATATAATCTGGGTGGTTAATAGACTTCACAAAATATTAAGTGTGTCTTCTTGGGTCCATATATCTACATTAGTATTTCCAAGATTAAAAGAGTTATTGTAGAAAATTCAGAAAGTCTAAAATAAAACGAAGAAGAAAATAAAAATTATCCCTAATTTTCCATGGCTGTAGATAGCCACTACAGCCATTTTGATGGGATCCCTATTTTTCTCTTCAAAACAAAACAAAATTGAGATATAAAATTGTATAAAATTGTATAAAAATCATATTTTTATTATGATTATATAAAATATACATTACCTGTTTTTATATTTAACTTATACTTATTTTAATGTATTTAAGCTTTTATTTTATTTTATATATCATAACATTTTATGTATTCGTAACATTGTACACTTTAAATATTTCTAATATATATATAAAACCTATCTATATATTTTATAACCTGCTTATATAAATTAACAATATCTATATGTATTTGCTTGTTCGTAACATTTTCTACCGTGGGATAGGGCTCTATTACATGAATATACTGTGCTTTATTCAATCACTTTCCTATTGAAATACCTTGAGTTTATTTTTTTCCCCTGGTAGTAATTGATATCTGACAAACATTATTATACATAAAACTTTGCAAGTTTACAGATTGTTTCCACATTTAAAGGGTAGATGTGAATTACTGAGTTGTAGAGGGAGCTTGTTTTAAAGATTATTGATTTATATTACTAAAGCATTCTGTAGAAAGATTGGGCCAGTAAATGGCTGATAAGCAGTGTACACAGAAGGATACCCTTCCTATATCTTTCTCAACCATGGCTATTGGCAACTAAAAAAAGAAAAAGTGTTCCTGAAGAAGTAAAACAATAACACAGGTTATTTAATCTTAATTTCACTGGTCACAAAAGGAAGGTAAAAAATTTGTCATGTATTTATAGGCCTTTTCCACTTTTTTCTATAGTGAATTGTCATTTTTCTTTTTTGCTTGTATAGATTTTTTTCCCATTGACGTTAATTTGCTTATTAACTGGAATTAAAAATATATATCTTAAGATTCTTAATATTTTGTTTTATTCCATGCCAGAAATTTTTTTTTCTAGTTTGTCATTAGCTTTTTAATCGTATTTATGAATATTTTTATTATGTGAAAGTTCTGAGTGTGTATATAATTAATGGTATCAATTTTTATTCATGGTCTTTGAAGTTATGCTGAGAAAGTCCTTCCTTTATTTGTGAAATAGAAATACGTATCTGTATTTTCCTCCTTCTTCTTGTTTTTAATGAACAAATTGAGCTATTTGCATTTAACTGTTTAACCCAGACTGAATTTCTTGGTGTGCAATTTTCTTGAATTTTTTTGTGATCTGGGCATTTAAAACACATTTAAAGAAAGGTCTGTAATAAGAGTTTATCACATATAGTCATATCCTCCATTTCTGCACAGAAGTACCTATGCAAAGAATTTGTAAACGTTATGACCCCCAGGGAGATCTCAAGAGAGAACACTTCTTTAATGTCTTAATGCTTCAAAGGGCCTGGGAACAAAGAAGGTTTTTCTTTTTTTATTGACCTATTATATTTGCATAATCTTTTCTGATGTCACATAGAAGAAGAGAGAAGACTTATTATGGCATCAGAGGCAGAACTAGAACAGATGGGTGAAAGGTACACAGAGACAGAACTCAGCTCAAAGTAGGGAGGACAATGCTGCCTGAAAGTCATTGTTCTGACCTTCCAGCCTAAGTCTTTGCTCGGAGGCTGTGTGTGACTTTGCTCACAGAGATGCCTGTTTGAGCATGCTTTGTGATGAGAGTTAACAGGCAGGCATCCGATCATCCTGAGAACAGTGTCTTTCAGTTAAACAATATGAACCTTGTTATTTTAGTTACTATTTATTATCCCCAAACTAGGCACTTAAAACAACTATTTTATTTTGCTCATGATTTTGTGGGTCCAGAATTAGGGCTAATTCTGGTTTGGGATCTCTCCCGAGGTTGGAGTTAGCTGCTGGCTGGGGTGCATACTCTGAAGTGTCCACTGGGCTGGATGTTCCAGATGGCTCCCTCACATGGCTGGCAGGGGAGGCTGGCTGTTGGCTGGGAGCTCAGGGAGGACTGTTGAGCTAAGCTCCTATATGTGGTCTCTCAAGCATGGTGGTGTCAGGGAAGCCAGACTTCTTACATGGCACCTGGCGACCCCAGAGCAGATATTTTAAGGGAACCAGGTGGAAGCTGAATGGTCTTCTCTACTTTTCTCATCCAGCCTTGCAAGTCACAGAGCATCACTTCTGTTGCACTCTGTTGGTCGAAGCAGTCTCAAGGCCTCTCAGATTCAAGAAGAGGGAATATACACCCCATGTCTTACTGGGAGGAGTATAAAAATATTTGAGACCTTTTTTTTTTTTTTTTAAACTGCCACACTTAACGACACAGATTTCCTGCAACCCTGCCTCCTCTTCACCCATGGTATATTTCGTGGCTCCTTGTCTGCGTGACTTGACTCTGATTTGTTCCAAAGGCAGAGAAATAGTTGGGAGTGGGAGTTCATTGAAAGGGGAACATGTGATCTCATCCTGCCTATAGGGCATTTCAAACAAAGCATTTGGAGAATTTTTCATTTCAATGTTATACTGAGTTACTATCTTTATATTTGCTGTGCATCAAATACATACACTCCAATTTCACTGTGTGTTCATTTATTTCCAGACAAACTCTAACTTAGCTGGGGAGAGAGGATGCAAATATGCTGCATTGTCCCCAGCCTCCATTTAAGTTTTCTATGCCAGGAGGTTATAAGGTGACCTTGGTTGCTGCCCCATAACTCTCTGGGATGACAGGCTGAATCTGCCACCTCTTTGTGGATTGCTGGGATTCACTTTCTGTGACCCCGGGCCAGGTTCAGCCTTTGGGCAGCACCCCTGGCAGGCAGTCTACAAGAAATGCTCTGCAGAATTCCTTCCTTGGGTGGAATATTGTCTAAGATTCTATACTTCTTTTCCATAAATCTTTTAGAGTCTAGATAAGCTAAATAGGCAAACACCCAATTATTTTGAGTAGAGAACACTGGGTTACAAAGGAGTTTATGCAATCCAAGTAGCATGGTCGTAACCTGGAAGTGAGGAGTCAGGAAGCCCTGCCTTTGCTGTCTGGCTGCATCTGCAGAGCTGTTGTGCTGGCTTTAATTAGGCCACATTTACGGTTCCAGAAGGGTATGAATGTGAGAGTTGTTGGTTTATGTCCCAACAACATCACAATGGCCTAGGGTTTATTTGCATCCATTGCTCTGGGGTGCGACGGCTCTTTGAGACTTTGCTCCGTGCAGTCAGGGACCCACATGCAGCAGTGGGATGAGGAAGGAGTGAAGGTATAGAAGAGATCTGCGGTGCTGAGCTCAGCTGCATTTTGCAAGGGGATGGCAACCCAGACCACAGGATTTGGCCTAATGAGTCAGTGAAAACTGGATGTGGTGAGTTATATTTCCCTTTTTTGCCCTACTTTAGAAGAAGCCCTCCTGCTGTTTGAGTTAAAAAAAATGGGCTGGGCAGAAAACTCAAACTATAACACACAGGGTAGTTTCATTGATTATTTTGAAGTTTCCTTGCTGTCAATGAAACATGTTTGCTGTGTTTTGCTCTATGATATGTGGGCATCATCTAAGGATCAGACAGCCTTTGTAAGCAAGAACATTCCTATTTACCTTTTGCTTCCTAATCTGTCCATTTGTTCACATATCATATCATTCCCAGCCCCCAGGCTACCTATGTTTGGAGATTGTTTCCTGCCCCAAACAGAGAAGATATTAGAAGTCTCCGGCATTACCAAATGTTGGTCCAACATCAAGGCCCTTCTCATGTACATGAGGACCTCTCACATGGTCTTGGATCACAGCTACCCAGACTCCCTCCATAGTTTCAGTCCTTGGTCCTGCATTGGCAACTGAAGCCTCCCAGTGCTCCTACCTTGCCCTCCTTTCTGTGAGTTCAACCTCATTACCTCTTATGTCTTAGTGAGATTCCCAGAGATGCAGCCACTGAACATTGTTCAGCTGTTGGATGATATTTGCTTAGCATGAAGTTATTCAGGAACACTTTTTAACCAAAGTAATGAGGAACAGTCACTGTCTTTCTCCACAAAAGCCAGGGATTAGGTAGAATAGTGCTCTATATCCCGTTGAAGTCTACAGTTCATTAATTCATTCAACACATATTTATTGAGTGCTTAATATGTGCAAGGTGCTGGGATGGCCTGGGTGGCTCAGTCGGTTAAGTGTCTGACTCTTGATTTCAGGTCAGGTCATGATCTCATGATCATCTCTAAGGAATAGAGACCTGAATAATGAGAAAGAGCAGCCAGACAAGGATTTGGGAGAAAGAATATTCTACATAGATGAAATGTATCAAGGTCCTAAGGAGGAAAGGATCCTAAGAAGAGCACATTGGCAGAGGTAAAGCGATACGAGGTAGACAGGTTGCCAAAAAGTTCTTTAAAGGCCAGGGTGAGGGGTTCAGATTATGTCCTTAATAGTTACACTAAACCATTGGAGGGTTCTAAGTAAGAAGATGGTCTGAATTTATGTTGAGGCTAAGACTGGATCAAGGCACCAGCTACAAGGCTGAAAGCATTTTCCAGGTAAGGGATGCTGGTAAAGTGCGCAAGGGGTACAGTGCTACTAGGAAGGGTTGGTCACAGAATGGATTGGCCTTAATGAATTTAAATAGAGAATGGGAGAGAGAGAGTAGGGCCAAGTATGTCTTCTAAGTTTTCAGCTGAGCAACTGAATACGGTGGTGCCATTTGCTGAGATGGGTGAGCGCCCAAGGGAAGCAAATTTGGAAGAAATGGATCCTTGTATTTGGAGTCCAAGAGGAAAAGTCAGATTTGGTAATTGTCAGTTTACACATGGGGTCTAAATTCATCAGACAAGATGCAAATAGTTCTTCAATTAAAGCATTACAAAGAATAATCCAAAGACGGGGGTAAAAAAGTGATTTCTTAAGAAAGAGAAGTCCAAGAAGTGACTTAATGTTTCTATTGTACAGAAGAACAAGGAAAGGAAAAATAGACCTTACCTGAAGCAAAAGGGATTTATTGGAACTAAACAGGCCCATGAACCAAGCTGAATAGGTGAGGGGAACTGGAATGAATTTCATCATGATTTTTTTAAAACTACATGTGAATGTATAGCTGGATGCACGTGTCATGTGTGTATAACTTACTGCATTTTCACAAAACGAAAATATCTACGTAACCAGCACCCAGAACAAGAAACAACCTTACCGGTACCATGGAAACCTACTCGTGCTTCTCACAATTAGAAATGTGACTTCTGATAGTGTAGATTAATATTGCCTCTTTTAAAACTTTATATGAATAGAATCATACAGTATATATTATTTTGTATATGTCTGTTTTTCTTCACCATCAGGTTTGTGAGATTTTTTCATTCTGTTGCATGTTTACTCTCTGATGAATAATACTCCATCGTGCGAAGATATAATTAATTTATCCATTCTACTGTTGACGGGCATTTGGCCAGTTTCCGGTTCTTGGCTACTATGAACAATGCCACCCTGACCGTTCTAGTATATATGTTTGATGAACTTACACACATATTTCTGCTGGGTACAGAACCAACAGTGGAATTGCTCTTTCATGTATGTGCCAATGTTCAGCCTTGGTAGATCCTGCCAAACATTTTCCAGAGTGGTTGTAGTAATTTACAGTCGGATTAGCAGTTTATGAAAATTAAGGTTGTTCCAAAGCCTTGACTACACTTGGCTTTGTTGGTCTTTTTCTTTTTTTTTTTTTTTTAAAGATTTTATTTATTTATTTGACAGAGATAGAGACAGCCAGCGAGAGAGGGAACACAAGCAGGGGGAGTGGGAGAGGAAGAAGCAGGCTCATAGCGGAGGAGCCTGACGTGGGGCTCGATCCCATAACGCCGGGATCACGCCCTGAGCTGAAGGCAGACGCTTAACCGCTATGCCACCCAGGCGCCCCTGTTGGTCTTTTTCATTTCAAAGGTTTTGATTGGTGTCTAAGTGGTACCGCATAGTTTTAATTTGCATTTCCTTGGTGACCAATCAATTTGAACACATTTTCATGTTTTATTGCTCACTTGGGTATTTTCTTTTGTGAAGTGTTATTTCAAGGCTTTGGGTAATTTTTCCAATGGATTCCCTATCTTTTTCTTAGAGGATTATAAGGGTAATTTATATATTCTATGAGTGTTTTGTCAGATGTGAGTTGTAGATATCCTTTTTCTCACTCTCTATGCTGCCGTTTCATTCTTTTAAAGGTATCTTGTGATGGGGCGCCTGGGGGGCTCAGTGAGTTAAGGTCTGACTCTTGATTTTGGCTCAAGTCATGATTTCAGGGTTGTGAGATCCAGCGTCACCCTGTGTCAGGCTCCATGCTCAGGTGGGAGTCTGCTGGGAGATTCTCTCTCTCCGTCCCTCCCCCCCCCACCTGTGTGAGCGTGTGCATGCTCTCTCTCTAAACTAATTAAGTCTTAAAAAAATAAAGGTGTCTTGTGATAAACAGAAATGATTAGTATTAATATAGTCAAGGTTTTGTTTTTCCTTTGTGGTTAATGTTTTTAAATGTCTTATTAAAAAATCTTTGCTTACCCCAAGATCACAAATGCTTTTCTCATATATATTCCTCTAAAAGGTTTTTTTATTTACTTTTCACATTTCGAGGCATATTAAATTCAGAATTGGGGTGTGTGTGTGTGTGTGTGTGTGCACGCGTGTGTGGTGTGTGAGGTATGGATCCAGAGATATGTATATTTTCTCCTTTGTGGCTATTCAGTTGACCCAGCACCAGTTCTTGAGAAGCCCACTCTCCCCCACTGCAGCACAGTAATGCCTTTGTCATAAACCAGGTGACTGTAAATCTCTGGGTTCATAAAGTTTTCAGCGCTGTACTGAAGCCTCCCCCTTCCTCCACCAAATGGTCACCATAAAAACCAAATACTTAATGTTGAAATATAACTTAAAGCTCTTCTAGTCCAGTGGTTCTCAAAGCCTGGTCCTTTAGCCGCAACAACAACCTCACCTGGGAACTCATTAGAAATGCAAATTTTAGGGCCCTACGTCATACCTACAGAATCAGAAACTCTAGGAATGAAGCCCAGAAATCGGCATTTTAGCAAACCCTCCCTGTGAGTCTGGTTCAAGTTCAAATTAAAGAAAAAGAATCCTAGCCCATCTTCTATTTACAGCACTGAGAGCAAACCAAATAGTGGGTATTTTCGTTTTAGTCAACCATTTAGAATTCATGATGAAAATATATCAATTTTACTGATATGGAGCAAATTTGAGAACTTCAAAATATTTGATATTTGTAACTTGAATAAAGTGGTTAGTATATGTTGTTTTGTAGGAATTTCTTGTGAATGGAGATTTTTAGAGGATGGGGGGCGAGAAAGAGTTTAGGATCTCTTTCCCTATGCCATTGCATGCCCCCAAACACTGATTGAGCCAACAGGGGAAATGCCCCAAGGCAAGAAAAAAAGTGATGGGCTGGAACAAAGGAAAAGAGAGAGAGAGAGGGAGACCAAGAAACAGACTTTACTATAGAGAACAAACTGATGGTTACCAGAGGGGAGGTGGGTGGGGGGAAGGGGAAAATAGGTGGTGGGGATTAAGGAGGGCACTTGCTGTGATGAGCGCTGGGTGATGTGTGGAATCTCTGAATCACTACATTGTGCGCCCAAAACTAATACAACACTGTATGTTAACTGTACCGGAATTAAAATGTTAAAAAGTGGTGGGCTAAGATATTTCTCCAGGATATTTCAAGCTGTTGTTCTCCCCGGTTTGAAGTATAAATTCATGGGTTGAAGAGTGATTTCATTATCCTTTTCTACATTTCTTCATATTTAAGTGAGTACAGCCCTTTCTCTGAGAGCCAGAGTTGGAATTAGCCCCCGTGCCAGGCTCTGTGAGTCGCTGGTCTCTTAAGCAGCCCCTGAATGGATTATGCAGCCCTGCTCGGGCTCCCCACCGGCATTCAGGAGGTATCTCCGAGCTCCTTGGTAGAAGAGGAGATTTCATAGGTGTCCAGAAAAGGGCTTACGAATGGTTGCCCAGTACTCCTGTTCCTGCAATCTCATGGTTAAGACAGGTGCTTGCATCAAGGCTGCTTCTGGGATGCAAATGAGAGGATCTGGAAATTGCCTCCAAAATACTTGTAAACCTCCACTGATGAGAAGAAGCAGAGAAAAGAGCAGAGAGAGGCACTTACGGCGTTCCAGCTAAGCCCTGCTGCTGCTTCTCTGCTTGCTAGCCCGTTGCGATTTTGCCCCGCATTTGCCTTACTCCAAGGCTCTTCTTCAGGGAGGGCAAGCTAGGAAACACGCAAATCGCTGCCAAAGGGCAAGCTTCTCTCTCTTGTTCCCTCTGTTCTGAGAGTCTGGAGCAAGCACTGAAATTCTATTCCTTTTTGGTACCAGAAACAGACTGTAGCTATTTCTTCTTAGAACTTTCGCTTTGTGGGACTTTCTGATGATAAATGAGTCGAGGTTTCCAAGAGTGCAAAGGAAAAGGACGTCCTGAACCACCAGGTGTTAGTGGCATTATTGTTACTAAATTTGACCTTCTTTTGGAAATTACCTTTTCCCTGTTTGCTTCTGTTTTAATATGCTAGCTTTCCATGACCTTCACGTTGTTTGTTTACAGAGTAAGTAGAGTTAATGCTGCACATTTAACACAGGCTTTTGCATCTTCAAAGAACTCTTCAAATAAGCTAATTGAAAGGAAGCTAACAGGAGAGTACAAAGTTAACATTAAAAAAAAAAAAGAAAAAGAAAAGAAAAGCCTTCTAAACACAGGCCTGGAAAGATAATGGCAAAAAGCAAATCAGTCAAAAACATATTTATGAGAAGGAATTGAAGGTCTGGAACAAAGTCTGGATGGAAGTCCGGAGTCAGTAAGGATTGTGTGCGTACCCTGGGTGTGTGTGTGTGTGTGTGTGTGTGTGTGTGTGGAGGGGGACGTGGTACGCACGCACGTGCGTGTACACACTTGCTTTTCGTCAGTCAGGGTGTTCGAGCTTTGAAAAACCGCTTGTACTACTGATTCTCAATTGAAAGACCAGTACACTGTCATTTTCTTACCTTCCTGCTGCTTGTGACCACACCTGGGTAAATGAAGTTTGTTAGAAGTTAGAGGTAAATAGGTAAAGGATCTTCACACTGCTCCTATGAGCAGTTGAGGCTCCATTTGGGTGGGCAATTGGCCGGGCTTTTGTGATCATTCTTGGCCTTTCCGATTTGCTGGTTTGATGCCGTTGGTACCATGCATAGGCATCTTTCCAGCTCATGACGGAAGGAAATGGCATGTGTGAGTTGGAGAGCTCCAAGCACGTCTAGGGAACGTGAGGCCAGGTACTTTCACTGTTCTACCCCAGTGTGTCTCACAAAGCCCGGCTCAGGGAATAGATTTGCTGGATCATTGTAGAGTGAATAAATAAATTAATGAAGCACCTTGGGTCCCTGCTAAAACTCTCGGATGGTTAGTGTGAAAGGCCACCTGAATGTGCTCCTATGCTTGCTTGACCTTTCTTTATGGCTGACTTTTAGAAAATACAACTCGCTCAGCAGCCTGGTTTCTTCCCGTGTAACATAATAACTGGGTATTGTGAATAATATCTATGGTTCATTCAAGTTCCCCATTGCCTTGAAGCTCTCTGATATATACATGTTATATTTTCTCCCCATCAAGCAAGAAGACTTGCATGTGGCCTCTGTCATTAATTTCACACCAGCAAATTTAAAGTACCAAACAGGATAACAAAGTCCAGGGGTGCTGATGACCTCAGATGAAATACTGCTTTTCTATGGAAGTCTTGCCATAAAACTTGGCCACGGTGCTTTATATGAGGAAAATAACATTTTGTTATTAATAAAACCTAGACAGACGCTCAGTGGTTGGTAAGAGAGGGAAATGGCACAGATCTTTGAGGCTCTAATTTCTGTCTCCTGAATTCACCTGACTCGTGAGGATTTCACCTTACTTATGCCTGCCACCTGCACATAGACCTTCCACATATTTCCACCTCTGGCCAATGTGGATACCTGATTCCTTATTATTCCATAAAAGAGCTGATACCAGGTCAATAGGGAAGGGCTTGTTTTCTCTTGTGCAATAAGGCAAGTGGTTAAGAGTGTTTCTGGCATCAGACAGACTTAGGTTCAAGTCACTGTCTGCCAATTTTTTAATGGTGTGACCCTGGGCTGGTCACTTTACCCCTCTGAGTCTCACTTTTTTTCATCTGTGGAATAGGATGCATATAATACTCGTGTGCTGGGACCGTTGGGAGCCTTGAATTAGACAATTGCAGGAAAATTTAGCAGAGGCCCAGGCACATTGTAAGTGCTCAGTAGATGTTAGATGTCTTTATTACAAAATGCTACTACAGGTCAGCAGATGGCAAAAGAGAGAGAAAAACACAAAAGGAACATAAATCCAGATATTTGGGTTTCTAAGAGATGGCTTGCCTCTTTGGCTTCCAGGATTCAACCCATTCTCACTGCTGGTGAGCCTTTGTGAGTGGGCCATCATCGTACGACACAGCATCTAGGAGCCTGGGCCTAGCCCCAAGGTTGTGGGGCCAGGACATGACAGGATTTTCTTCTCCCTTCTCCCTAAGACTCTGCTTCCCATTTTCATTTTTCTGACTGAGAAACGGCCTCTTGGCAGAGAATAGAAATTAGAACTTACCCTCTGAGAACAGGTCCCTGCTGATGTGGGAGAGGAAAGGGTGGCCTCAGCAGGAAAATAACAGAATACAGCAAAACAAGCCTAACACGCATATAAGAGATACACATAAATAACGGCAATGGGGACATTTCATTATATCTGAAACTTTTTCTCATTATTCTGTGATTTTCCCTATTACCTTCAAATGTGCTCTCCCACACACAATTAAGAGTTATTTTGTGCTCCATTCTCTTGCTTAAACTCCATCTGGGCAGACTCTTCCCTGGCAGGATGGCCCTCTCAACCTCAAATGTTAATGTGGACCCAGGAGACAGGTATTGGCAAATAGCAGCCAGGAGGACCTCCACGGCTGGCCAGATGGAAGGGGGAGGCCTGGAGGCTACTGGGCAGTCCTTGACCTCTGGGCCAGCTCTGGAGTTCAGGAGCCCTGAAGAAGGGAGAAGACACTTGCCCTGGCAAAGCAGGTGCAGGGAGGGTCTTCAGAAATCCTTACGCCACTGCCACAGTCCAGGAAATGGAATGACTATCACAGAACACATTTCGTTTGGAAGCTTATTTTGCACTTATCTCAGGGAGTACAGGGGAAATAAAAAAATACAAAAAAAATACACGACCATTGAGAGTTGTTCCATATAGTCAGGGCCCATAGACTAGCAGAGCTTATGGGGAGGCAGATTCCAAAGAAGGTAAGGCAGTCTTTGGCTTGCAGTGGTGTGGGTTCAAATCCAGACTGTGCCTGTTAGTAGCAGTGTGATCTTGGGCATGTTTCTTTTTTTTTTTTTTTTTAAGATTTTATTTATTTATTTCACAGGGACAGCCAGCAGAGAGGGAACACAAGCAGGGGAAGTGAGAGAGGAAGAAGCAGGCTCCCAGCGGAGGAGCCTGATGTGGGGCTCGATCCCAGAACGCTGGGATCATGCCCTGAGCCGAAGGCAGACGCTTAACGACTGCACCACCCAGGCACCCGGGCATGTTTCTTAACCTCTGTTAGTTGCAGTCTTGAAAAGGATGATAGTAAAAATATCTACCTTAAGGTATCATAGCATCAACCTCCTGCTAGTTACTCTAATACAGTACCTAACAGCATCTAGCTTATAGGTTGTTACAAATCACATAAAATAATGTACTTAAAGCAGTTAGCCATTGATAATATTCATTAATATTCATAATTCCTCTTCACCTTTCTGGGGCTCAAAGGAGCTCCTAGCAGGGGTATGAGCCTTTAAAAGCTCAGACAGACACTGAGGGAGTCAGGCAAGAGTTTTGATTCCAAGTGATAGGAGATGAGCAGCTGACCCCAGAATATATTTCAGGGCAGTGCGTTCCTAGGGAGTGTGATGGTAAGTTTTACATGTCAACCTGACTGGGCTAATGAATGCCCAGGTAGCTGGTAAAGTTACTTCTGGGTGTGTCCGTGAGGGTGTTTCCAGAAGAGATTTGCATTTGAATTGGTAGATTGAGTAAAGAAGATGTGTTTGCCAGTGCAGTGCAGGTAGACACCATCTATTCCCCTGGGGGTCTGAATAAAACAAAAAGAGGGAAAGTAAATCCATTCTCTCTGCTTGAGTCAGGTCATCCATCTTCTCACACTCTCAGACATTGGTCCTCCTGGTTCTTGGACCTTTAGACTTGGACCAGCACTTTGACCACATTGACCCTTCGTGCCCTGCTTCAAATTCAGACCAGGACTTACACCATTGAATCCCCTGGTTCTCAGGCCTTTGGGTTTGGACTTGAATTCTGCCACCAGCGTTCCTGGGCCTCCAGTTTGCAGATGGCAGATCGTGGGGCCTCTCAGCCTCCATAATTGTGCAAGTCAATCCCTCATAATAAACCTTTTTCTGCATATCTCTATATATCCTTCTGGGTCTGTTTCTCTGGAGAACCCTGACTAATACAGGTACAATAAATAAACCCAAGCGGATCTGTCTGGCTCAACGTATTGAGAGAGGCCCAGGAATGATCTGTTCACCTGTCCTTTTAATAATACTTATGGGGTCAGCATGGCTTAAACCCACCTATAAAACCAGACAAACGGAAAGAGCTGCTTCCCTGAGATGAGGGCTCATCCCCTGTGTTTGTGACTCTGAGGGCTCAGACTCTGGACTTTGCCTGATGAGACCAGGAGACCTTTTGCTTCCTTCTGATTTGTCTATCCTTTCTGGGGTCAACTTCTCATCTGCTAAATTCTTTGGCTTTGTCATCTCTTGGCTTCCGTGTCTTCTCATGGAGTCTCACCCCCTGGTTGACGTATCAGTCAGAGTTGCGTTTGGAAAACAGAAACCACTGTAGGTACTTTAAGGCATAAGCGATGAAAACAATTAGAATTCCAAACCATTGGGAGGCCTGGGGGAAGGGATTATTCTAACCTTGATCTCCGGGCATGACTCCCAGAACACTTGTATTTGACGCAGAGGCCTCCACTAGATCAACTTTCCAGAAGACGTTAGATTGCTTGCAATCCAGGGAGGGAGCAGCTTCTGGTCTCAGCGTGGACGTCGGTGAATGGCCCCTCAATACGCCAGTGATGGAGTCTGGCTGCTGTCTCCCCAGCAAATGCCTCCTCACGCCCAGAAAGCTAGAGAAGAGAGACTGAAACAATATTGTACAAAGAGTTGACCTTTCACTGGACTCGTTGCCTCAGAGGGCTTGCTTCTGTCTTTCAGATCTCATTCCAGTGCACCTAATATGTAAACTCTAATTCGTATCCGACACGTTGGTTGCATAGGAGACTGGAAAGTTCGCTCTTGAACCTTTCTTTCTCTGCAGAATAGGAAGGCACACTCAAGTCACTCCATAACGTAATGAACTAGTACCTGAGGGGAAGACGGAAATTTGGGCAGACCACGGACTGAGTTCCGGTTGTGCCTCAGCTAAAGCTGTCGAGTGGTCACTAGGGATCCGGAAGGAGTCCGTCAAGAGAGATGAAAAGTCAGCTGTGGAAAACTGGTTGGCAGCGGGCTGTGAGTCTAGGTAAAGCGTACAGCCGAAAGGTGTCATGAGTCAAGCAAGGGGGAGAGTAAAAGATATGCAGGCCTAACAGTAAAGATGGGCATTGACCAAAGCCAGCCATGTTTGGAGTTGTGAACTTCTGGTGCCGAATTTGTCCAGAGCCTCAACTTACCTAAATTATGGGCAGGCCTGAGCGTGCAGGTAGAGGGACTGAGGCCCCTTCAGCTGGAAGGGAAGGGGGAAGGCAGAGAGCAAAGCAATCTGGACACTGAGTCCCAGGTTCCACCCGACCCTCAGAACCTCTCTGTTCCCCCATTCACTCCCCCTACACTGGCCAGAAGAAGTTAGTATCTGTACCTATATTCATCCCTCCTTCTTTTTGCAGTGCTTTCTTTAGGATGCAAACTCTTAAATATACTATACTGAGGTTTATATAATTACACGGAAGCAGTGTAACTGTGTTCTCAGTGTACTGGGAGAAGATACTAGAGATAGCATTATATGTGGACCTGATCAGTGATAACGTGTGTTAACTACTCCCTTATCAGTAAAACCAAAATATTAAGTACCTCTAAAAAGCATAATTACATAAGAATTTCCAAAGCAGAGGAAATAACGTATACCAATGGCAAAACAATAGTAAGCATTACAATGAAAACGTGAGATAATAACAAGTCCTATCTACAGACATACACGCACATAGGTACCCATGATACGTACACAAGTGTGGATGCCCGCACATAGGCACATACCCACAGAAATCATTTTAAATTAAGATGAAGAGCAAGAACCAAAAAAAAAAATGCCATAACCTGAGTTCTTAGGATTTAGAAGGTCAAAAGTAGTGCGCAGGACTCACATGCCAAAAATTACTTCCTTGGCAAAATAAGGTCTTTTGTGAAAGGAGTTTTTCAGCAAACACATTTTGACAATTGACACCCCATGAGCGCCGTCTGCAAAAAACATTTTTTTTTTGCTGTAATTTGATGAAGCAGGAAGTAGAAATCGATAGACGTTGCCAAATGAGTTCTTTGCTCATGCCCCGTCTTTCTCTCCTTTGCTCCTGTCCTGTAGTAGATAAGAGATAGGAGGAGCCCAGAACACAATATATGGATTTTTCTTTTCTTTCTTTTTTCTTTTTTCTTTTTTCTTTTTTTTTTTAGCTGACACAACAAAGGAAGCTACGAACACTTTTAACCAAAGAAATGCTTTTAGCACCGTGTTGCAGGTTTGCAATGGCGCAGTACAGGCTGATTTCAAGCCCAAAGGTGGTTCGGGGGTTCATATGATCCCCCACAACTTCAGGGAGATCCTTCCTCACTGGAGTGCTCATCCCTGCCTCTCAGCACTGCTGGTTTCCATGACAACCAGGCCAATGTCTAGTTCAGTTTTGCAAATACTCCCCAAAGCCCAGCAGGCCTAAAATTTTCTCTATAGGCTCTCAAATCTGCCTTGTTTCATCCAATGTTCCTACTGTACCCCTCTTTTTAATCTTCTTCAACTTGTGAGGTGAGAACCATAAGATTTTATAGCAGCAAATTTACCAATGGTCATACCAAGACAGATATTAGAGAAAACACAGGGAAGAGGGGCTAAAGTACGACCTCGCTTACCTTCAGGCCTGCTGTCCCATTGTCGCTGTTTGTCTCATCTCGTTTTAGACTCTGGGAAGATGGTGCTGCATGCATTTGCTTGGCTGTTCTGGGTGGATATGTTCCAGGGGGTTAAAAGGAGCAGCAATGCTGCGGTGTGGTAGTTCTAAGAATGTTCTAGGAGTGGAGACCTGAGCCCTGTCCCTGAGCTTCTGTCTTTGTGACCTTGAACCCTATAAAAGGAAGAAGAGGACAGAGGAGGAACAGCCCAGTTTTGTTGTCCCATGACCTAGTGTGAGCAGGACTAGTCTTCTCACCTTTGAATAAATTGGTGTTTCCCTCATCAAATATTATTCCTGCAGGTTGGTGATTAAACAAACCAATCGTAATCTTGACTCAAGAATAAGATAGAAAAAACAACTACTGCTGCTTAGAACACTTCTGAATAGTCCATCCAACGGCCCACTTCTTAAAGTAGGAACGGAACTTTTAGGGACATCTCTAAAGATACAATATTCATCTTTCATTAAGTCTGTGCTCAGACACACCTGACAGATTTACTGCTGATGTAAATATTTCAAAATCATTTTGTATCTATTTACTAAACTGTGAAAAACCTCATCAGAAAGCATTCTGGAAAACAAACTCATTTTCAGGAGCAGTTGGTCCAAAGTAAAGATTTGTGTATTGCTCCTACAATTCTGGCAACCCCTGGACATGTCCAATATCCTAATTATCTTCAACCACCCACCAAACTCATCACAAAGCCTAGCCCTGCAGATGACACCCTTGAGAGTCTTTTATGTGTGACCCTCATTTATAAATGACATCAGTCCTTTACACATGAGGCAGTGAATGTTTGTCAGAGCACTGTTGTAAGATCATTTTCTTTTTCCTTTTCTTTTTTTTTAAAGATTTTATTTATTTATTTGAGAGAGCATTTATTTGAAAGACAGTGAGAGAGCATGAGCGGGGGGTGGGGGGAAGGGGCAGAGGGAGAGAGAGAAACAGACTCCCTGCTGAGTAGGGAGCTCAATGCAGGGCTGGAACCCTGGACTCCCTGATCATGACCTAAGCAGAGGGCAGACGCTTAACCAACTGAGCCACCCAGGCATCCCGTTAGATCATTTTCTTAATGTCACATCACTTATTTAATTTTTTTACCGAGAGTCCATGAGAGAGAGAGAGAGAGAGTTTCATAGTGGACTTGACAGGGAGGAAAGCTGAGGGGTCTGCGGAGGAAGTGCTGTGGGAAGGGAAGCTGTGGCTTTGAAGCCAGAGGTCACCTTGGGGGAGAGAGCACCTTCGTACTGAGTGCCTGTTTGCCCAGCTAATGGTGGGGAACTCCTGCTTTTTATTTGCCGCAGAGTTAAGGAGACTTGGTTATTTTTGTTTTGTGTTTTGTGATTTCTGACTTCCCAGTTGTAGTGTATTGTATCAGAGGAGATACTTATAAAATAGGCAAATCATACATAGGTTTCGTAACATCTGCTGGCTACGGGCCCCTGTGGAGTATTCGCTCAGGAAGCCCTGGGTTTCGTTTCCTCAATCTAAGCGGCTTACACCTGTTGATACTTAGTTTGATTTCATTAAAGTTGGAGTCCCTTGCTATCTTGATGGGCCATGTTCAGATGCTTTTGCAGTATTACATTCCGTCATGGAAATGCTAGGTCATGGAGAGTGGGTAAAGGTCAACAGATACGGAAAAATATGGCCTTTGGAATCTTGGTGATAAATGGACATCTTTTTGTTTTCTTAAGGTTACCTGTATTACCTGAGAAGTAAGAGGTATTTTTGTATGGAAGATCAAGGATTTGGCTGAATGCCTCAGTTTTTCACTGTACTAGATTTTAAGAACAACCATTTTATTACATTTAATTCAGTTTCTGTTAGCTTTGATTAACACACATGCGCACGCACACACACACACACACACACACCCTAAAAATATAAAGGTTGCAGAGCACGGTTTCTAAGTGAAATGAGATCTTCAAAAAAAAAAAGCTAAAGGCCCAATAGCTAATCAGTTTTCAAACAATTGCATTAGTCCAAGAAAGCAGCTTTTTCATCCCTAATGTCCCCAAAGGACAGGGGATGTTCAACATTCTGTCGCCATCTTGCAGACCTTTGCCTTGGAAGGTACTTTCACAGTATTGCTCAATGTATTTGGAGAAAATTCAGAAAAAGGCTTATACATCAAAGTGCAGGAAAGCCAACTTAAGCTTTGGAATAAATACCCAAATCTCCTATCTTTTCATATTAGTTTTTTGCTCTAATCTTTGCAAAGCAACCTCTAATAGTGAGGGGAGGGGCTGAGAAATGAGGAGGAAGGGAAACTACTGGATTTGAATATCTGATTAAAAACAATCTTGAAATGTGGATGAGAGCGTGCAAATAGGTGTAGGCAGAAGGGAAGATTGTTCAAAATCTGTACAGTCTTCTTATAATAGACATAGCTCCCAATGAGAACAATTTTCTCCAAGGTTTACTATAACCTAACTGATGAGCTTGGATTCCATCCAGGAGAAACAGAGATGGAATCCTTGTCATCATACCCTCATGTTGGAGAAATAGGGATAGAAATATATTGCACCAACCACGTAGTAGTTGTTGTTGTTTTGGTATAGATTATAAATTTCGTTAATATATGTAAAGCGATTAGAATAATACCTGGTACATTGAACGTATTGTATAAGAGTTTGGTGCTGTGATCGTTACTTCTAATAATAGTAACATTTAATCATACCTTAATAGGGGTTTCTCAGCCCGACTCTACTGACATTTGGGGATGGATAATCCTTTATTGCGGGGGCTGTCCTGTGTGTGGTAGGACATTTAGCAGCGTCCCTGGATTCTACTCATTACATGTCTGTAGTGCCCCACCCCCATCCAGTTGCGACAACCTAAGATCTCTGACACTGCCAAGTGTACCGTGGAGGGACGGGGTCAGACTCAGTTGAGAAACACTGCCTTACTATATCCCAGGAACTATCCCCAGAATCTTCTATATGTTATCCATTTAATAGGTATATTTTAATTCCCATTTTATAGAGGCAGTAACTGAGGTATAGAAAGGTTAGGTAATTTGCAGAAGTCACGCCACCAAAAAGGGCAGAGCCAAGATTCAGATTTTGAACAACAGTTATTTATTGTTTCCAAGGTAGATTCTTATTTTTATTTTGGGACAATGAAGAGGCTGTTAGTTGGGTTCTAGAAACAAAATAATTTTCATGCCTTGCCTCCAGGTAGTAAGAGGCTCAACGAAAATACTTTTTACTAGTCAAATAATGATACGGACATGTTCGAGTTCCTTGAGTTTTCTATTTACTTCAGCCGTCAAAATGTCTTTGTTGCATTTAAACAAATACTTATCAAGCATCTAAAGATAGGAGACACTGCGCTACAAAGACTTAAAAAACTGAGAAAGTCTGCTTCCTGCAGTGGATACCAGAGAGTTTACCAGCACCTGTCTTTGACAATCCCTCCCTTCCCCCAAACTGGTCTTTAATAAAGGAGCCTGCATGTTCATACAGCTTGCCTCGCCCTCCTGGAAGCTCCTGTCCCAGGCCAGGGCAATGAGTCTGCCACTAGGGGCTTTAAATCTCGGGATTCCAGAGAGCCTGTGTTCTCCATCTTCCGGAGATGAAGGTGCAAGATAGACTCTTTGGGGGTTAGTGGTGGTAGGGTTTCCACCATATGGGGAGAGGCCTTCTGCAGTGACGGAAACGAACCCTGATACCCAGGGGCAAAGACAAGAGACAGAGTCCTAGAAATTTCAAAATCCATGGCTTCAGTTGTTTCTGAGGCTGGGCTACACTTCTGTGCCTCACACAGCTCAGTTGTTCAGCCAATCCTTAGAGACTCTGTGCCAATGAAGTCCCTTTGGACTGCTAGCCAAAAGTAGCCTGTCCTTTGCAACCAAGAGAGTCCTAATTAATATAACACCTATTATCGAGAAGCTTCTAGAACTCAAGAGGTACTTGGTGGTACAGATCAAGAGGGCGTTTGCATCCTACCACGGATAGGACCTGAAGAAGCCCTTCATGGAGATTTGATAACTCTTGCATCATTATGAAGGCTGGGTCGGTGAGGTAACAAATTGGGTACTGGGAGACCTCTTGAGAGCTCCTACAAAAGTTCAGGAAGAAAGAAATGGAATTTCAAAGTACAGGTAAGATCGAGAAGAACAGAGATAAACTGGAGGAGAGCAGGAGATGTTGCATAAGATTCTCTAAGTACATAGTGTGATACAGGGATCAGAGAGTCAAGGTTAATAGCTGTGTTCTTTTGGGAACCTGGGGTAACTTAGAAGCCAGCAAACTAGACTGGTGTAAGTGACAAGGGAGGTATTATTATCTTTGGGCAGACAGACGAGCAATGCATTTACTTTTGGTAAGTGTTTATTAAGAACTTACTGCATTTTCTTTACCACTTTTCTAAGTGCTTGGTTAGATCAGTGGACCATAAGGACAAAATCTATATATTCTGGACTTTACATGTGAACACGAGGAGAGTTGGGCACCATGTGTCAAGGGAAGAGGTCAGGGGAAATTTGAAATTTAAAATCAGGTGGGTCCCTCTGAAAAGATAATGTTTGTCTCAGAGATGCACTTTAAGATTTATGTAGGCACAGGAAAACTCTATCCTCAGCATAGCATGTACAATTGTCTTGCAGTTTCATCCTTCTCTGAACATCACATTCTTTTTTTTTTTTTTAAAGATTTTATTTATTTATTTGACAGAGATAGAGACAGCCAGCGAGAGAGGGAACACAAGCAGGGGGAGTGGGAGAGGAAGAAGCAGGCTCACAGCAGAGGAGCCTGATGTGGGGCTCGATCCCATAACGCCGGGATCACGCCCTGAGCCGAAGGCAGACGCTTTAACCGCTGTGCCACCCAGGCGCCCCTGAACATCACATTCTTATGGCTAAAAGGGAATGAGATGCATGATGGGTAGAGATGGGATGTGTTAGCTCAGTATTGCAATCTCTGCCCTTTTTTTCTGGAAGTTCTCTCCATCTTCGTGACTTCCTGCCATCTGTCCTAAGCACTGAAGATACCTGTCTTTATCACCTATCTTGGAACATGGGACTGCTCCCAGATTTCAGATTCATAGGTATAAACAACCAGAGTCACATAGATCCCATGTAAGGTGAAAAAAAGAGTAGGGGAAAGGGAAAGAGCATTAAAAGACAGTGCTGGAACTCAGGCTATCCCCAGCGTCTTGGTTTACCATATGAAATACAGGCAGGAGCTCAGGTATTAGTGTAGACCATGACTGTCCAACAGAACTCTTTGCCATCATGGAAATGTTCTCTACCTCTGCTGTCCAAACAGTAGCCACAAGTGGCTATTGAGCCCTTGAAATGTGGCTAGGGCAACTAAGGAGCTAGCTTTAATTTAATTTGATTTTAATTAAAATTTAAATAGCCACATGTGGCTGGTGTCTATAGGATGGGGCCAGTGCAGCCTAGAGTATTGATTTTTATATGAAGAGTTCAGAATATTTTCCTAGTTTGAACTGAAGCCACCATAACATCGTTTGCCATTCATTTTAAGATGAAAACTTCTAGAGGCTGATATACTTTTAGACAAGTAGAAGCATCTTTCAGCAGAAAGGAGCTCGACAGTTGGCTTTCTGGATTGAGCGCTGAGAGAGAATGGGCTCAACCATGTCCCCCAGTTAATGCAGCTGCTAGAAAAGGAGCCATGTTTAGCAGTTTTACTAACAACAACATTGCAGCCTCGTTGGAATCCACACCAGAAGCAAGTAGGTTCTTGGTTCGGCCTCTGGTGAGGCTGAGCAATGCCCCTTCTGGGGGTTTCTATCTGGAGAGTCACCAAGTGTGAGGGATTTATGTGTTTGTCTGAAAAGCACGGGCTGTTTTTCCTTCTCCTATTAAGTTGCCAAAGGCATCTCCCCGTGCTTACGATAGATTCCCCTGCCTCCTCTTTCCTTTCTCCTCTTCCCCTAGGAGAGATAAGTGGACTGTGTGATTTCCATTAAATGTAATGTGCCCCATGCAGATGAAACACAATAGCAAAATGCATTAAGATAGAAACCTTTGGAAAAAATGATCTGGGTGTTTTTCCATTTGTTAAAATTAGCTACCAAATTATTTTTGTTTTTGCACAATTAAATGCAGAGGTCTCGTTTACTCTTTTTAAAGGTGACTTGCATTCATACTCTTGTTTTTATAAGAGACATATCACAATCATTTTTTGTTTTGTCATATCTGTTATGTATATATGTATGTATATATATACACACACACATAACATATATATATTTGAAAAACATATACAGGTATTCACATACTCACTAACAGACCACATAGTGGTGCTCTAAACCTGCCCAAATCACACAGAAGCACTTTGCGTTGTTGGATGAAAATGCAGGGAGCCTGATTGCAGTTAGAATCCTCTCTGAAATGGACTACTGATACGTTTCCTTTAAAAATATGCTTCCAGCATTCATCATTTTGCAAGATAGACCCTTTGTACACACTCTAAAATGATGAGTTGAACAAACAGCACTAAAGGAGAAAAAGCCGTTGGAGAAAGCCTTGTCTCACCCATAAACCTGAAATAACCATTTCTTTTTCCTTCCATAACTCTCATTATTATTAGGTTTTAATTAAGTTCATGCCACAGCTTAGTGGTTAGGTTCAGGAATCACATGTTCTGGACAAAAGGCAAGATGAGTTCAACAGTATCTATTTCAGGCTCCTTATTTAATCATTCTCCTTGTCTCATCCCAAGCTGTTTTTGGTCGACGGTTATCCTTGGTAGGCTGGGAAAGGGTTCAGAATGTCAGGGTCAGTATTCTAGTACCTACATGTGCCATTGGGAGACTAAGCAATCTACTCTCCTCTTTGAAGGTGCTTAGGTTTTACAGTTAGATGGAGGGAACGTGATCAGTGAAGTCTGTAGCAGAACACACATGTGGAAGTGCAGTGTGCTACAAACAGCACTGCTTTTGCAGCCAGTCTGAATTGTGCTGGCGACTCTCATAGGTTCAAAGCCAATTGTCTTTCTTTTCATGGCTGGCCTGAGAAACTACTGCTACGTCCCTGGCGGGGGGGGGGGGGGGGGTGGNGGGGGTGGGGTGGTGGCACTGAAATACACATGGAATTTAATTGCGTTTATAATTGTGGGAATGTATGATTGGGGATGACCAGAATAAACGCTCTTGCTTTCTTCCGGTGATTCTGAAATGTGTGGAAATTGTACTTGGGTAGGCAACTGAAAAAGGTTTTGTCTTATATTTTGGATATTGACAAATCAGATGGTCTCTGTATCAGGTGTCTATTTTCACGTTAATGCTATGTAACAACAAAACCCAGTGGTTTAAACGAGGAGCAGCTATTTACCTCACAAATATGCAGGGCTGCTGGGTGGGTCTTCTGGTCTCAGCTAGATTTGACTCATCTCAGCGGGGCTCTTTCCTGTGTCTGAAGTTGGATGCAAGTGTGCTGGGTGCGGACTGTTCTAGAATGGGATGGCTGAGTTCTCCTCCATGTCTCACATCCTCCAGGGGGCTAGTCCAGGCTGTTCTCCTTCAGGAGCTGGTTTCCTAGAGAGGGAGAGGGCAGAAGCTTGCAGGGCCCCTTAAGACATAGGCTCAGAGTTTGCACAGCTCACTTCTGACACATTCTGTTCGCTAGAGCAAGTCACAGCCCAGCCCAGAGTGAAGGGATGAGGAAATAGACTTCACCTCTTGATAGAAGCAGAATAAGGGACATTTTTGTGATCAATCTACCATAACGTATGTGCCCTCAGAAAGGAACTCTAAAAATATATTGGTATCAATCTTGTGAAAGGTCTTAGTTTGAGATTTAAACCCTGCCCATTGCTGTCAGAGCATGTGGGATACTTAAGAAATAAAGGTGAGTAATCTAAAGGAAAACAATAGTGAGACTTGACTTATTTATGACATTGATCACCTCAGTTACTGAACTAGAGCCATGTTTTCCATATCTACATTGTATCTCATAACATCCACAGGCTGGCTCAAAACTCCAATGAAACCAATCAAAGTATTGTCCATTGAAGATAAGAATGTGCATGAAATATTAAAGCTATACGGTCATAATAATGGCAATTTTATGTGACTTTCAAAACCAAAAAAGAAAATCATTAAGCTAGAATATTTACAATGAGGTCTTCTAGATTTTTAGAGTTCTGTTGCATCAAGTCTTACGTAACACAGAGATTCACACCATAACCCTAGTATACTATGATCTTAATAAAGAACAGGATTAGCCTGTGTGGCAGGTGTTAGTCCTGTTTGCCAACGAATAGAGTTCATTATTATATTCATTTTCCTTCTGTTCTCAACATAAAACTATCCAAATTCCAACCCCGGGAGCAAAATCAAAAAGACAGCCATGACTTGTCTTTCTTTCTCTTCTTCTCTCTTTTGTTCTTGTTACTAGATTACAAAAATTCTTCATATGCAGGCTGCTGGAGGCTGGTAGATCCATGTGTGAACTTCTCATTTTGCTGTAATTGTGGGATGTCTAAAATGAAGACAGACTCTATGATCCCTTTGGCCATTATTTTTTAAAATTGGTAGCACGTTAGAACCACTTGAGAATCTTTTAAATACTCATATCTTTGCCTTGCCTAGGATGAATTAAAGCTGAATCTTTAGTGAGAGGGGCCCAGGCATCAGTATTTTAAGGCATTTCCCTGGTGACTCTAATGTTTAGTTAAGGTTGAGAACCACACTTTAGGTGGGTGATCAAAGGATACCATATTAATTTGATTCAAGATTCAAGCCTACTTATGTACCCATTGCCTTATTCTAATTTTTAGTATATAAATACACAATGTGGCTTGAACGTCTAGGTTAAAAGTTAAAAACGAAATCAGTTGTCTGTATGTATAGATAATTGATCATTGTATTTTTTATCCAGATGCTTAGGTCCTTGGAGACATATATAAATATATCTGGTGTCTCTGGCAGCTTAATTCTTGCTGCATAGGAACCCCTGGGTGGCTCAGTTGGTTAAGTGTCTGCCTTTGGCTTGGGTCATGGTCTCAGGGTCCTGAGATTGAGTCCTACATTGGGCTCCCTGCTCAGCGGGGAGTCTGCTTCTCCCTCCCCTCTGCTCTCCCCCCCTGCTCCTGTGCTCTCTCTCATTCACTCTCTCTTTCTCTCTCTCAAATATATAAATAAAATCTTAAAAAAAAATTCTTCTTCTTCCTGTAGGAAGAATTTAGGAAGATTTACTCCCTTTCAAGATTTTGTAAGTTGTGATTTGTAGGCTATGTAGCCGTTGTCTGGTAGACCTGAAGGGAGTGCAAGTTCTCTCCCATTACTACTCAACACTCCTAAAGAAACTTGAAGAGAAAGAAATAACCCAACCACAAAATCTTTCTCAGCAGCCTAAGACATAAGATGAAAAAAGACTAGAAACCTGAAGGAAAAGTCGCCCTTTTTAAATTTTTTATTTAAAAATCTCACTTTAAATGATCCTCCTTTCTATTTCTTTTTTTGTTTGTTTGTTTTTTTATCATATTATGTTAGTCACCATACAGTACATCCCCGGTTTCTGATGTAAAGTTCGACGATTCATTAGTTGTGTATNCCTCCTTTCTATTTCTTTTTGTTTTGTTTTGTTTTTTTATTATATTATGTTAGTCACCATACAGTACATCCCCGGTTTCTGATGTAAAGTTCGATGATTCATTAGTTGCGTATAACACCCAGTGCACCATGCAATACGTGCCCTCCTTACTACCCATCACCAGNCCTTACTACCTGTCACCAGTCTATCCCATCCCCCCACCCCCCTCCCCTCTGAGGCCCTCAGTTTATTTCTCATAGTCCATAGTCTCTCATGCTTCATTTCCCTTTCTGATTACCCCCTTTCTTTATCCCTTTCTTCCCCTACCGATCTTCCTAGTTCTTATGTTCCATAGATGAGAGAAATCCTTTCTATTTCTATCTATACGGGAAGGAAATAAGGAAAAGTGGGTGAGTTGGGGCTTTATTGTCATTGCATAAAGTTTTGAGAGAGAAAAGCATGCTAACCCACACAGAAATTCCGTTAGGAGGACCAATGGCCAGGCTTGCAAGATGCATGGCCGTTTGCCTTCCAAGCAAATGGGGATGGGCCAGCAGCCATTGCTCAGGGATTGAATGAACGGGCCAGAGCCTTCCAGCCTCATTGTCTAACAGATTTTCTCTTCAGACTCTTCTGTCTTATAAACAGGTACTGTCCTAGGGTTGCTGCTCCTTCCCAACTACTGGTCATTTCTGACAGGTTCAATATATTGATGCACATCAATGGAAATGGAAGTTAACAGAGGGATTAGTGTGTGCCCTAGCCTGGGGCTCTGCTAGGCACTTTTTCATGCATTATCTTATTTAAATCTTAGAGCAGTCCTACAAAATAGGTACTGTTATTACCCACCTTCTGGAGATATAGAAGTGAATCGTTAAGGAGATCAAAGAACTTTTCCAAGGCTATTAAACAACTCTTTCCGTTGGTGAATACATTGGGCTGCCTGCACCCCTGTTATTTTAAATCATCCTACAAAGTATCAGGCAAGCAAATAGAAATCTGACTACTGAAAATCAGAGAAAAAACTTGGCTGATGTTGTTGTGACTTCTCGAATTTTTTTTTTTGGTGGTTAATGTGGTGTAGATGGAGAGCGTGGGCGCGCACACACGCACGCACACAATCTGCACACACACAGTTACAGCACTTCTGTCGTTTGGTTTATTGCTTCCCTCCCCATGACCAGAAGAGGCAAGTGAAACTGTATTTTTACACACATTTTTCTGCCTCCCCATTATCTTTATTCTCTCCATGTACTCTTCTTCAGCTGAAATTCTGTTTCTTTTATTGTCTTTGCCTTTCAGAGCTTGGAAGTTTGAGAAAAGCTGTTTTCAATATATGCTATAAAATTAAAGTCTATTTCTAGGCTTATGAACACTGAAGAAATTTAGGTAATTGGTTTGGTATCTTCTTTCTCTTTAAGCAAAACTGGTCTCCAGTGAAATGACCTTGGGCTGTTTTCCCTGTGGTACCAAAACACTGAGGAATTCCTTCTAGAGAATCATACTTTTTCTCAATTCTAAGGAAGCCTCTCGTTTCTGGGTCTCCCTTGTGGTTTCACTCAGGCCAGCTTGGATGGCCCACCATCCTAAGTTGAACCTCCTGGAACAGAATTCGCTCAGTGAGCTGTCATCTCTGAAAATTTGGAAGTGTTTTCAAAATAGCAAATGTGTGTTTTGGGAGCCAATTTTTGAAAGGTCAAAACATTGCATTTTCAAAATCTGGACTAGATTTTTGTTTCTACACGCTTATTCTGGCATATTTTCTTATCTGTAAGGTTAGGCAAAGACTTTGGCCATCTCTTGTTAAATTTTCTGTATATATATATATATATATGCACTATATATAATTTACATTTTATATATATAAAATTTACATTTACATGTATCTCAAATATGCATTTTTATGTATACGTGCCAAGACATGTCTAAAATACAGTACATAAACCCTTTAGAAGGAAAAATATCAAACCAAATTGTACAATAGCCAATCTTTATTTACAGTTGGAATACAAGTAGCCTCTGCCAGTGAGAAATCATTGGTACACATGACTTGTTGGAGCGGGAAGTAGGTTTATTATCTACGAACAGCTGTTGGATTGGCTGCGTATCACGCCAAGTTTGGTTCTTTTCAACAACCAAAGGTACTTGCTCCGTCGTACGGGAAGCTACTTTAACTTGACTGCGCTAAGATGTATTAAAGAAAATGATTACATCAACATGCATCATTTGGTACAACAGAGATGAAGCTATTGCATTAGAACATTTTCTTACAATCAGTGTTTCTCAATTTGCCTTGACATTTACTTTCAATAAATGTCTAGCTTTACCTTGGCATTTATCTAGCAACAGCAAACTATTATCTTGTGACAGTGTTCCAGTCCAGTGACTTTATTTCTCATATGTATATTTTGAAAGATATGTGCAGTAATATAGACATATTAAGAACAGACATATTAAGAAAAGACATATTAAGAAGAGGCAAAATAAATTAATGAAACAGCTAGGTAAACGGCAGTATTATTAAGATTAATATTCAGCAAGATTAAAAAAAAACAGATAATATTTTGAAGGGTCCATTGATAAATTTGCCCAGATGGCCCCCCAAATCTCTTATTTAGGTAAAATATTTTCTTATAGCTCTCCTTCCTTTTGTCTTTTCCTCAGCCACCAACAATATCACTGTGCAAGTTTTGATGAAAATGCTTAAATATTTTAAGATGAGATCCTGAAGATTTATGCTTTATCTCAGACTAGATACATTGTAGAGGGGAGCATACACATAGAACTATTTATTTATTCTTGGGGAAAAGACCAAAGTTGGCTTATTTCAAATGGGCAAATCTATAATAGCTTCAGGGAACGGTCACCTGGAAAGGGGGCTCCAGCCTCTGCTCATAGATGGAGAAACTTAGAGGCTGTTGATCAGAGAATTGCTGATGCTTA
The DNA here is from genome assembly GCF_002007445.2 of Ailuropoda melanoleuca. NCBI lineage: Eukaryota > Metazoa > Chordata > Mammalia > Carnivora > Ursidae > Ailuropoda > Ailuropoda melanoleuca. The sequence goes on from NC_048237.1 coordinate 4,293,549, forward strand.
TGTCATCCCTCTAGCCACTTTTGTCTTAAAAAAATTCTATTTCCTTATATTCCCCCGTTTAAGAGTGATAGTTTTTCTTTAACATAAAAAAAGTACATGCACAGTGGATATGTGATGCTTGTATCTCCANCTTAAAAAAATTCTATTTCCTTATATTCCCCCATTTAAGAGTGATAGTTTTTCTTTAACATAAAAAAAGTACATGCACAGTGGATATGTGATGCTTGTATCTCCAATAAACAACCTAATTTAGAAGAATAGCCAGTAGATTATGAGGAGATGTGGGTTCTAATCCACATTCTACTACTTCCAGTTAGCTATGGAATTTTTGGACAAGTCATGGAAACTCTTTGGGTTTTATTTTCCTCATCTATAAAATAGAGAGCATGAGTCTACCTGGTATCTTAAAGGATTTCCAGTGCCCTCACTCGATGAGTACATATGTACTTTTTATAAGGCATCAAAGTGCCAAATTATAGTGAGTCAACATTACAGTTCTGATTAAGTTGTCATCTGAGTGACCTTCCTTGTATCCTGCTATCTTAAAAAAGTAAAAATCTGTGCATTGACTCATTGAGTGCTACTGCTGGAGTCAGACCAAGCGTCGTCACTATTCCAAGTGTTCACTTTCCACTTCCCAAGTAAACAGCATTGTTTTGCGCCCAGAGTCATATTCCATATATCGGTGGTCAGGTTGCCATATTGTCTATCTTGTGAACTTGACAGCTAGGTGCGTCTCCTCCTGAGCAGCAGGAACACATTGTCATAGATAAGTGGCACTCCATATTTGAGGAATAGAATGAAGCCCGGGATTTTTGAAACCTTCTCATTTTTCATGTAGATGCTCAATCATTGGTGTTGGATGAGATAATCCGCCAAGTTGAAATAACAGTGTAGGTAATATTGATGGGGCTATGATATGATTAATATCAGCCGAGGTATCAGGACATCATAAAATAGAGAGAAAGGAGCATGCTGAGTTGAGTCAAACGTTTCATATATATTCCTTTTAGAGGATTACACTTTGAACCTTGGGCTTCTTTTATGAGAGGGGAGTCTTTTACCAGATGACTAGACCATTACTTATTAACACACAACTTTGGAGGGAATGTTACTGGAGCCAGTGGAATTAATATGAATAGAAGTTTTGTTTTCTTAAATGGAGGTCTTTTGTTAAATTAAGGAGCATTTCTAGAGTCTACTATTGTAGAACTAAAAAAAAAAAAAAAGATTCTTAAGTAATGAGGATAAGTTAACCAGGGTAAATAGAATCAATTAATTCTCATTTTATTAAGATGAAATAATGCATCACTTCTGTACTCTTGTCTCTAGCACATATAATTCCATTGTATTTATATTACCAAACACGTTTATTAAATTGCATACCTTTATAGTTTCACAATTTATTATCTCAGAGATAAAAACAATTAGAGTATATTAATTACAGATAGAGACCAGGGTAGCATTTAATTATAAAAGAAAACGGAATTTACCCTGATTTCAAATCTCCCATTTGCTTTATAATCACCAATAGAACAATTCTGGAAAATAATTCTGTGGCTAATGACTTTGGGGGAAATTTAAGGTGAATCACCTAATAGCCTCATTAGCTCAAANTATATATATATATATATATGCACTATATATAATTTACATTTTATATATATAAAATTTACATTTACATGTATCTCAAATATGCATTTTTATGTATACGTGCCAAGACATGTCTAAAATACAGTACATAAACCCTTTAGAAGGAAAAATATCAAACCAAATTGTACAATAGCCAATCTTTATTTACAGTTGGAATACAAGTAGCCTCTGCCAGTGAGAAATCATTGGTACACATGACTTGTTGGAGTGGGAACTAGGCTTATTATCTACGAACAGCTGTTGGATTGGCTGCGTATCACGCCAAGTTTGGTTCTTTTCAACAACCAAAGGTACTTGCTCCGTCGTACGGGAAGCTACTTTAACTTGACTGCGCTAAGATGTATTAAAGAAAATGATTACATCAACATGCATCATTTGGTACAACAGAGATGAAGCTATTGCATTAGAACATTTTCTTACAATCAATGTTTCTCAATTTGCCTCGACATTTACTTTCAATAAATGTCTAGCTTTACCTTGGCATTTATCTAGCAACAGCAAACTATTATCTTGTGACAGTGTTCCAGTCCAGTGACTTTATTTCTCATATGTATATTTTGAAAGATATGTGCAGTAATATAGACATATTAAGAACAGACATATTAAGAACAGACATATTAAGAAGAGGCAAAATAAATTAATGAAACAGCTAGGTAAACGGCAGTATTATTAAGATTAATATTCAGCAAGATTAAAAAAAAACAGATAATATTTTGAAGGGTCCATTGATAAATTTGCCCAGATGGCTCCCCAAATCTCTTATTTAGGTAAAATATTTTCTTATAGCTCTCCTTCCTTTTGTCTTTTCCTCAGCCACCAACAATATCACTGTGCAAGTTTTGATGAAAATGCTTAAATATTTTAAGATGAGATCCTGAAGATTTATGCTTTATCTCAGACTAGATACATTGTAGAGGGGAGTATACACATAGAACTATTTATTTATTCTTGGGGAAAAGACCAAAGTTGGCTTATTTCAAATGGGCAAATCTATAATAGCTTCAGGGAACGGTCACCTGGAAAGGGGGCTCCAGCCTCTGCTCATAGATGGAGAAACTTAGAGGCTGTTGATCAGAGAATTGCTGATGCTTATGTCATCCCTCTAGCCACTTTTGTCTTCTTAAAAAAATTCTATTTCCTTATATTCCCCCATTTAAGAGTGATAGTTTTTCTTTAACATAAAAAAAGTACATGCACAGTGGATATGTGATGCTTGTATCTCCAATAAACAACCTAATTTAGAAGAATAGCCAGTAGATTATGAGGAGATGTGGGTTCTAATCCACATTCTACTACTTCCAGTTAGCTATGGAATTTTTGGACAAGTCATGGAAACTCTTTGGGTTTTATTTTCCTCATCTATAAAATAGAGAGCATGAGTCTACCTGGTATCTTAAAGGATTTCCAGTGCCCTCACTCGATGAGTACATATGTACTTTTTATAAGGCATCAAAGTGCCAAATTATAGTGAGTCAACATTACAGTTCTGATTAAGTTGTCATCTGAGTGACCTTCCTTGTATCCTGCTATCTTAAAAAAGTAAAAATCTGTGCATTGACTCATTGAGTGCTACTGCTGGAGTCAGACCAAGCATCGTCACTATTCCAAGTGTTCACTTTCCACTTCCCAAGTAAACAGCATTGTTTTGCGCCCAGAGTCATATTCCATATATCGGTGGTCAGGTTGCCATATTGTCTATCTTGTGAACTTGACAGCTAGGTGCGTCTCCTCCTGAGCAGCAGGAACACATTGTCATAGATAAGTGGCACTCCATATTTGAGGAATAGAATGAAGCCCGGGATTTTTGAAACCTTCTCATTTTTCATGTAGATGCTCAATCATTGGTGTTGGATGAGATAATCCGCCAAGTTGAAATAACAGTGTAGGTAATATTGATGGGGCTATGATATGATTAATATCAGCCGAGGTATCAGGACATCATAAAATAGAGAGAAAGGAGCATGCTGAGTTGAGTCAAACGTTTCATATATATTCCTTTTAGAGGATTACACTTTGAACCTTGGGCTTCTTTTATGAGAGGGGAGTCTTTTACCAGATGACTAGACCATTACTTATTAACACACAACTTTGGAGGGAATGTTACTGGAGCCAGTGGAATTAATATGAATAGAAGTTTTGTTTTCTTAAATGGAGGTCTTTTGTTAAATTAAGGAGCATTTCTAGAGTCTACTATTGTAGAACTAAAAAAAAAAAAAAAGATTCTTAAGTAATGAGGATAAGTTAACCAGGGTAAATAGAATCAATTAATTCTCATTTTATTAAGATGAAATAATGCATCACTTCTGTACTCTTGTCTCTAGCACATATAATTCCATTGTATTTATATTACCAAACACGTTTATTAAATTGCATACCTTTATAGTTTCACAATTTATTATCTCAGAGATAAAAACAATTAGAGTATATTAATTACAGATAGAGACCAGGGTAGCATTTAATTATAAAAGAAAACGGAATTTACCCTGATTTCAAATCTCCCATTTGCTTTATAATCACCAATAGAACAATTCTGGAAAATAATTCTGTGGCTAATGACTTTGGGGGAAATTTAAGGTGAATCACCTAATAGCCTCATTAGCTCAAATCACTGGCTAAAGCTACCCTACATTCAGATCCTAAGGCATTCAGTAACTTACACACTAATCACAAAAGAAGTCAGAGTTTCCCATAAATCCTGAAATACAGTCTTAACTATGAGTTGGTTCATTATTTTAGATAACTGATTAACCATAGTCAAGAAGAATTATTTCTTTTGATTAAGGAGTGTTATTAAGATCAAAGAAAGGAATTAGTCGTAATCTGTTGTGTTGACCTACTGAATGGTCTATGATGTGGTGTGTTATAATCCAGGGGCTCAGGCTATTGAGAGAAGAGCATAGACATCCTGCTGGTAGCCAGTTCAGTTCTATTTGAGTCAATCTGGCAAATGTTTATTATAAGTTTCTGCTGGACTCCGGGACTGTAAGAGATAAGAAGATACATAGATTCTAGAAACTACCCTCTAAGAATGTATAATCAGTTTGAAGGGATGTGATGAGTATATATGTGTGTATATGTATATACTCGTCATATATATACGTGTACACTCATATATAATTACAAAATAATTTCATAATTATGTGGTCAAGGCTAGGGGAACATTGGGAAGAAATTGGAACTATTAAAACCTAGAAGTCTGCAGAAGAGTTTCTGTGGGGTGGGCCTCAGGCATCTGAGGGGGGAGCTGGGTGGCTTGAAGTGGTGTCTCTGAGGGGTCCACTGTGAGGCTGGTTCTGCAAATGGTAGGAAAATGATGAACAGAGTTTAGCTGCCTTGATAGGAAAAAACCCGCCACTTCTGGGGCAAAGAAGCATTGCTAGCAGGATGGTCACAGTAACAGAAAGCACACAGGAAGTAAACAGGAAGCACACAGGAAGTAAACAGGAAGGACTAATTCTTTTCTTCCTTGTCTCGTCTTGAGTCCTCCAGCTATTGTTGGTGGAACTCAGGGAGACATTGGTAATGCAGAAATGCTGTTTGTAAGGTCCCAGCCTCAGCATCCCAAGGCCAAGTATATAGAAGGGTAGGTTTGGAGCTGAGAGACAAAAGCGTGGTAACTGGCACCTTTGGTATGTCTAGCAATTAAGTTATGTATTTAAAAATTAGGCAGGTTGTGTAGTTTCATACTAGTTGAGGGAAAGGACTTCATTCTGTAGGCACTGGAAGTCACCCCATGGGGGATGGAAGAATTAATATACAGTGTTGTTCCTGGCTTAATAGCACAGCGTGCTCTAAGTTCTGGTAGAAGTTTGCCTAGTGTTCTGTCCTCAGAACGATTTAGTAGTAGTAACAAGTGTTCTGTGTGTTCTTAAATGGTCATCACTAGTAAGTGACGCCAAAACTTGGCCTGACAATGGCTTATTCTTATTTTGGAGTCGTTAGTGACTATATTCCATTTGCTTTTACTGAGGAGAGAGCCGCTGCTGACTCACTGATAGATATACAGAAACTTTCTTCCCAATTCAGCATTTGTCCTTCTATTTGTAAATTGAAGCTATTTTTATTTTAACTGTTTTAGAAAATTGAGCTGAGCACTCTCTGTGCAGGGTGCTCAATGCTCAGGTGAGGCTGTGCGTTTTCTGTACCAGACGGATGAGTTACAAGAATAAAGGGAAGGGGAAGAGAGCAAGTCACAGCAGAAGCCGAGCAGAACAGGGGTGTGTGGTTAGTGAGCGTCCAGAAGGATTAGCACCTCTGTCTTCTCTGGAAATGTTATGCCAGACCAAGAAAGACTAAAAAAGACTTAAGAATGGGCTGGGGTTGGAATTTGAAGGAGAGCTGTTCCACATAATTCAATGGATTGGGAGAAATCCCATTCTTACTCATTAACTTGATTTTTTAATACCTTTGGGTCATCATATAATTTTAATAGGGACATTTGGAATGTGATGGGCCAGAGAAAGATTGGAACTAATATATAAATTCAGAATTGGTAACGTAGACATATTGATGGTCTTTGTGAGTCTTAAATGTTTGCCCTGTTCTTTTCTGTGACAAATCTTTTGAAATAATTATGAATGCTTCCAGATAATTTTAAGAGAACTAAAAAAACTCTGAACCAAATTATTTCTTCAGTATAGAATATTTTTCTATGCCTGGTGTGTCATCATTTAATGGACTTAATATTAATAAATTATTGCAATAGAATCTAATGGCAGTGGATTCCTGTGTGACAAGAACAAATTTTCAGTGAAAGTGAGAACATATATTATGATCAGAAGACAGGGGCTTGAATCAAAGATTACCACTCTATTAAAATAAAAAATAATGAAAATGATATTTGAAAAGAAAAACATGTCAAGTAGAGGAATGCTATAAAGTATAGATTAATTTTAAACGTTTTTTCTGTTAACTCTTCATGCTACTGGGCATTTCGTATGTCACCGTTTACCCCTCAAGTGTGTGTCATAGCTTATTAGGCGACCCGTCTTGGAATTACAAGTAATTTGGCTTGCTTTGATTTGAAGTCTTTGATAAGAATCCTGTTGATTTCCTTCTAACAATTAAATACCCCAAACTACGAGCCGTCATTGAAATACACGGGTAATAACCACTCTACTAAGCTACAGAGTGTGAGAAGTGGGTGGATAAGAGATACCACTCCTGGCCTCTGGAATTGAATAAACAAATAAGAAACCGTGTAGCTAGAACCCAGGAGACATTTGTCCATAATGTTGGTATCTTCTTTGAGAGGCAGAGCCAGAGCCAGGTGGGATAGTAAAGAAGCTTCTGAGAGACTCTGGGAGGCACTGGGTGGCAGGGCTGGAACATCTGCGACTCAGTGGGCCTCTATTTCCATGGGGGCTTCACAGCTGTTTCTAGAACAAGCATCTCCATTCCTGGTGCTATTTCCATGGTGCTCTGTTCTGAATAATTTGTGTTACCCCCTTCCCCCGCCCACCAAATTCATATGTTGAAATCCTAATGCCCAAGGCGATGGTATTGGGGAGGTGCTTAGATCATAGGGGTGGAACCCTTATGAATGGGTTTAGTGACTTTATAAAAGAGATCCCACAGAGATCTCTCACCCCTTCCACCATGTAAGGGTACAAGAAGACTGCCATCTGGAAGAGGGTCCTCCTCTGACCATGCTGCCATCCTGATCCTGGACTCCCAGCCACCAGAGCTATGAGAAACAAATTTCTGTTACTTATCAGCTTCCCAGTTTGTGGTAATCATTATAATAGCCAAACTGAATAAGGTACTTGGATTTACTGCTGCATAGAGTGATGGGCTGATGGCCGCCAGTATTATTCACCCACCGCTGAGAAGCAAGACTGGTTGAATAATTGATGGGCCCAGTGCAAAATGAAAATGGAACTCCTTATTCAGAAATAATTAAAGATTTGAAAATGATGACCACAGAGCATCAAACCAAGCATGGCGTCCTTCTAAGTGTGGAGCTCTGTGCAACTGCATGGGCCATATGCCCACAAAGCTGGCCCTACTAGGGATGGAGTTAGGTTTTGTTCATTCATTTCATTAATTCACTCATTTTGCTGGCATATATTTAGCATCTACTATGTCCTGGCTTTGTGATCAGTGGTGGGGATGTGGCAGGAACAAAACTGACAAGTGCCCTGTTCTTAGGAAATATGTGTTTCGTGTATGTGGTGAGAGATATTGGGAGGATTTGATGATGGGGTTATGGTCTTTCTCCAAACACTCTCAGATCATATTTCAGAAGTCTTGAGACGACTGGCAGCAACACAGGGTCACATATTTATGGCATTATTCTGTATGTGAGTAATACTGTCTGTTCCAGCACTTATTCCTCTGCAGGCATCCAAGAAATCTGTCATCCTAGGAGCAAAAGAAAAATCCCAAACCATTTCTAGGCTTTTGGGCCTATCTACCCATACTTACTTACCCATTTGATGTATGATCGTAGTTTTCTTCTCTTTCATCAAGAATCTTTTCTCAGCATAGGATGAGAAATACAACACATTCTTTGGGGTTTTAGCTCTCAGGTCCCTAAGAGTATTAACATAATTGATCAATCAACAGGAATTTCCTGAGCACCTTGCTTTCTTCGGGCACTGTGCCAACTACTATGGGAGGGGCACTGAGCTGGTAAACAGTTTAGGAGATCAGGCATGCATGACAAGATCGGAACCCCAAAAGGGGAAACAGTCAGTAATGCTGTATGTAAGGGCAGTGATGCCCTTATTGAGCAATGACCCTGTGTCAACCTGAATCATAAATACTGTCACCTATTTTCACATATTCAGTCTTTGGTTCAGGGAGGTAGTTTGTATCACTAAAGATCAGAGGGAAAAACCACTTTCTCAAGGTCATGCAACTGACAAGCATCGAAGTAAGTGGCATACATTGAAGTATATTGTAAGTATATTTAAGTAAATGCCAAGTGGGACATTTTTCTGAGCTGGTTTAATTGGGAAAGTTGATGAATGAAGTGCCACTGTCATTGGGACGTTTCCTTCTCATGCCCCCTCATCTGAAAACTTCTCTGCCCCTCCCACCCAACGTGGGAGACAATGTTTGTAATGTGCTCTTTATGACCTCGGTTGTTTAAGTGTTTTTACCTGATCCAACCTGGACCCATTGGATTCTCTCTCTTGGGAGCCTAAAACCTGGACTCAATTTAATTATCCTTTGTTCTCTGGGAAGTAAAGTAAATAAGGCCTAGGGCTTTCTTGTTTGCTTGTGTGCATTTGGAAGCAGAACAGTCCGTCTAAGGTAGGGACAGGCAAGAAGGGGAGAGACGGAGTCTCATGAAGACAGAAGGTAAAAGAGAAAGAGACAGATGGAGAGACAGACACAGACATGCAAACGTGCACACACAGAAAGGCACAGAAAAGGAAGAGAGAGACAGAGGGAGGCTCGCACGCACACGGAGGCGCAGAGAGATTGAGACAGAGTGAGAGACGGAAAGAAAAAGCCATCGAGGAAGAGAAGGAGAGAGCTGAGCAGTAGAAATGACCTTTGCACTGATATAGACCTGACATGACTATTCGGCAATGGTGTGTGATGACCAGGACACGGTTCCAGCACAGAACCGAGGAGTTACTTCCGTCTGTTCGGAACCCCACCACCCGGCACCCCTACTTTGCAGTCTTCAGATTCATTTTACACTAATGATATAGCAGCGCCTTCTTTTTCTTCTTTCCATATTTTTTCTGTTCCTAGATAAACCTGCACAGCTGGTATTTATTTGGGTTTCCTTTTATAGCTTGAAAAATATTTAGGCATGTTTACCACAAGTGGGAATCTAGAAGTAATTTATGTATACATACATACTGGCACATTTCTCTTTTGAACCTGGTTTGTAATAAGTGTATTAATTTAATTTTTAAAATATCAGCTGATTAATATACTATCGTGGTTATAGTACCTCATTTCTTTACATCAGGCTCTTCCCGCTTCCTATTCCCAGTCTTTGAAAACCAATGCTGTTTTTCTGAAAGTAACATTTAGGAAGATGTGATTAAGAAATCAAATGCCAAATATCTCAGCAAACTCTTTAGTTTCTATGGAAATAACTAAGTAAAATTTAATTCCCTTATCAAACACTAAAAGCTTAAAATGATTCCTATTAAATTGACAAATGCAGTAGTGGGTGCCTCTTATCAGAGGAGAGCATCATCTTGCTTGTCGTATCATTGTCAGGCTCGCTCTGCTGTGCTTTCTGAGTGCATTCCGTTGAACACAGGGCTCGGGCTCTTCCTCAGTCAGGTGCAGCACACTCCTCATGGGCCAGAGTGCGGGGAAGCCTTTGCGTGGCTCCTGATCTAGTAGACCGTTGCCAGTACAGCTTTCCTTTAAGCCTGAAGGATGGCTTGGCGCCAGCCTCAGAACAGAGGTTTGCACGTACAGATTGCACTTTTGCATCATCGTGTGTCATTTGTGGGGGCTTCATATCTCCTCCTTCCTGCGAAAAGATTTCCTTTGTCGTGTCTCGTTGTTGGAAATGCTCTGCTCTGGTCTTTGGGTCTGCTTTATGCTAAACACATCATCAACTTTTCAGAGGGATCCAGTTAAAGGATCAAGTGTTTATGGAACAACAGGCTGGTCGCCAGCTCTAAAAGGAACCAAACCATATTGTTGGGACCGAGAGGAAACCTAGAGGTCAAAGTGTCACATGCTGAAAAGATGGAAATTACTGGATGTTGGTAATAACTCCAAAGTCAGGTGAACTATCTCTAAACAGGTAATCAAAGGATGAGTCCGAATAGCTCCAAGGAGACACAGAGAACAAAGATGTTATATATGGCTTTCATCTGAAGGTTCTGGAGGCTCAGAAGAATTCTTTACACTCACCCTACACAGCCCTTCCAGATTCATTATTGTCTGTTATGCTGTTGTCTATGAATTGCACTAGTTGAAAATGCTCTTTGCACAACCCGGAACACGCTATGCATTTACAATCTGTTGTACCTCTACCTAGCGTTATGTTTTTAGAATTTGTCTTTCTTTCTTTTTAATAATTAGAACCAGTATATTTTATTTTATTTTATTTTATTTATTTTTTAAGATTTTATTTATTCATTGGACAGAGAGAGACACAGTGAGAAAGGGAACAGCAGCAGGGGGAGTGGGAGAGGGAGAAGCAGGCTTCCCACTGAGCAGGGAGCCCAATGCGGGGCTCGATCCTAGGACCCTGGGATCATGTCCTGAGCAGAAGGCAGATGCTTGACGACTGAGCCATCCAAATGCCCCATTTTATTTTATTTTTTAAAAAATTATTTATGTATTCATTTGAGAGAGAGTGAGAGTGCTCACACACAAGTGGGGGAGAGAAAGAGGCAGAAGGAGAGAGAGAATCTCAAGCAGGCACCCTGCTGAGTGTGGAGCCCACCGGGGGCTTGATTCCAGGACCCCGAGATCATGACCTGAGCCGAAATCAAGAGTTGGACACTCAACCAAATGAGTCATCCAGGTGCCCCAGAACCAGTATATTTTAGAATAAAAGCTAGTTTAGTAAATTATATCTCCCTTCCCAACTCATATAAAATATTTATTTATAATGTTCAGAATCCACTTATTTCCAGGAATTTTTCTCCCTTTTTGACATCATAGTCTTTCCTTCCTAAGCAGATGGCATGGCCATACACAGAAGGAAAGAGAAGCCTAAATAAAATCCATGTTTTTAAAGTCAGATGTGACGAAGGGAGAGGTGCATTGACCAGAGGAAGCCTGGTCACGTCACTTTTGCAGGTGTCTGCTGGTAGTACAATGAACCATTCTTAAAAGTTGGAGAGGACTTACTATTTCTTATGGGGCATCTCCATCATCACTTCCTGTCTCCGTACCTTTATATAGGCTCTTCTCTCTCTGTCATAACTTCTCTCCCCCATTTGATTGCCCTGTTAATTCTATTCATTCGGCAAACCCATATCGATGTTTCCGTCTTCTTCTTCTTCTTTTTTTTTAAAGATTTTATTTTTATTTATTTGACAGAGACAGAGACAGCCAGTGAGAGAGGGAACACAAGCAGGGGGCGTGGGAGAGGAAGAAGCAGGCTCATAGCGGAAGAGCCTGACATGGGGCTCGATCCCATAACGCCGGGATCACTCCCTGAGCTGAAAGCAGATGCTTAACCGCTGTGCCACCCAGGCGCCCCTGATGTTTCTGTCTTCTGTGAAGCCCTTCCTGAACTCCCCAGAAAGTGGCAGCCACTCTCCTCTGGGACCAGCAACCAATTACATAGTGTGATACGTGCAAGTTATTAAGGCATCACAGTGATCACTTTACTCCTTGAAGTCAGGGAATAGTCCTTAAACAGCTTTGCCACATGAGCACATGGGTCACACGGTAGATGCTCAGTGTATTGGCTGGATGAATACACAGAGGATTCACTAAATAAATTATGGTTTGACCATCGATAGAAAACGTCACAGGTACTAGGCATTATGTGGGAAATATTTCTGATAAAATATTAAGTGATGACTGCAGTATCTATTAAACAGTATTTATAGTATGATCTCAAATATGTTAATATATACATATATGTGAACTGCAAAAGAACCTAGGAAGCTATAATTACATTAAAATCTTGCTGTATTTATTTCTTGATAGTAGCTCCACAGTTGATTTCTGTACTTTCTGAATTTCTACAGTGTGCATGCGTTTTTTTCATCTAGGAAGAATTAATTATAATTAGAAACGCAAAGCATTTTTAATAGCTTCCTATGACTGCCTTGACAGAATGTTCCTTCCATGTGCCGACTTGGTGGTCATCTTTAATCCCATGTAGGATTTTTCTTTCCTTGATGGGCTAGTATGTGGGTACGGTCTGGTCCAGAAGTCAGCTGTACAAATGAAAATCTGCTCTGAGATCTCTCTCTCGTTTACGAATGGATCTGAATGTAAACATACATTAGAAGAGAGCAGACGGATCTCCTGCCTAGGAGCACAGTTTGAACTGGGAGATAAAACAAGTGGAGGGAGGAAAGAGAGGGAGCTGAGGGGGGCACGGCATCACTCAGGTATTTACTGCTGCCTTGAGGTTTTAATTTTCAACTTTCCGATGGAAGAAATCCTAAAACAAATAGCAAGCGTCTCCCCCTTTCTATTCTGTGCTGTTGTTTTGACTGTTGCTGCTTTTATAAAAATTGCGTTCTCGCCATTTCAGAGAAGGATTAATACCCCCCCCCCCATTCTCATTATTGTGCAATCGTCCCCCGGTGGTTTCTTTGTTTGCACATTGTAATTATGGATAGCATTAATTGTTCACGAAACTACCATTTCTCCTCTTTATTTTTGCATATATTTCAAATACCCATTATAACTTCTCCATCTCCTGTATAGTGAGTCGGTTTCATGGCAATATGCCAATGCATTTGTCTTTTGCACTGCCCTGCACAGGGTTAGAACAATTTATAAAGAATTCACATTATTATTTTGGAGCAGAGCTGAGTGCTGGTTTCAGTGTAAATCTCCTCAAAGCACTTCTAGCCATGATAGCAACATTCTTTTTTTTTTTTTTTTTCAGAGATGCCATAATTCTGGGTTGCATTTGTTGCTTCCTTTGGCAACCAAATGTCCCATCATTGCAAATTGATGGCAGTAAAATTGACCTTTATTATGGCCTTTTTATTCGCTTAACCCAGAAGGATTTACAGCACTATCTTTTGTTACCACATTGACTGTTAATGGGAACTATAAAAGAAAGACTGAATTCTACATATCCTTTTTATTTTCTAATGCCCTTGGCATTATTTACCAACTAGACTTAGATTTTAAGATTTCTCTTGGACAGTTCAGGAAGGGTTTTGTAAAACCAACGCTTCTTCCTTATGCGAGATTCAAATTCTGCTATATACTGTCAAAATAATTAAATGCTTGTTCTAAATTTGGGCCCTTAAAATGACAAAACCATCGCATGTAATGCAATGGAAGAAACAAAAAATTCTGAAGAAAAAAAAAAGCCCTATAAGGTAATTCAAACTGCTTCCTCTGTAAATAATGAGGATTTGATGAGACCCACATTGGAACGTCTCTTTTCTAAGTGCATAATGCATTTATTTTCATATTAATTGTCTTTCCCCTTGCATCCTTCAGATGGTGTTCACAGAGGAAAGGCTCCATTCTTCACGCGGCAAGTGATGGCCTGTGAAGGCCCAGCCTAGAGCTGCTCAGGTCTCTTCCAGAATGAAAGGAAGAGCCTCTGGTTCTGAAAACCTGGGCTGCAGGGCTGGGTATTTGTGGGCAGTTGTCAAAGAAAAGGAGAGTTAACTGTTCTTGGAGGCGTGGGAGTGACCAACCTGGGGAGTCGTGGGGAGGGACTGAGCGGGTGTGGGGACCTCCGCTACCAGCAGCTTCTTTGGACCCGTGGAGAGGCAGGAGGCCTGAGTGCCAGGTGTCAGCAACCACAGGCCATTTCATCCACAGGCTCTGCTTCTCCTCACAAACCGGACTTCCCCTGTCAGCCTGCTGCCATTTTAACGCGTAGTACTGTACTAACTACCCCAAACGTTCTCCAGTTTCCAGAGGAGATTTTTAAAACTGCAGTTGACTCTTGAGCAAGGAGGGTTTGAACCGTGAGGGTCCACTTATATGCAGACGTTTTTTGATAAACACTACAGTACCGTAAATGGATTTTCTCTTCCTTATGATATTCCTAGTAACACTTTTTTCCCTCTAGCTTTCTTTATTGTAAGAATATAGTATATAAAGGTGGCTGGGTGGCTCAGTCGGTTAAGCGTCTGCCTTCGGCTCAGATCATGATCCTTGGGGCCTGGGATCAAGTCCCACATCCGGTTCTCTGCTCGGCGGGGAGCCTGCTTCTTCCTTTCCCTCTGCCCCTCCTCCCCTGATCATGCTCTCTCTCTGTCAAAACAAAAACAAAAAAAACACAGTACATAATATAGACAACATACAAAATATGTGTGAATTGACTGTTTATATTACCAGTAAGGCTTCTGGTAGACAATAAGCTATTAGTTGTTCAGTTTTGGGGGAGTCAAAAGTTACATGCCGGTTTCTGACTTTGGGGGGGTTGGCACCTCTAACCCTTGCATTGGTCAAGGGTGACCTATACATACTCTCTCCATAATGGCATGTCGTTTTTTGGAAACTTTTAACTTTTAAATATAATCTGAAATACCACTAGATTAATACTTGTTTATGCTTTTGAATGCATTTTTAGATATTTCAGATTATGCACTTAACTTTTTTAATTTTTAGTTTTGAAAAAGTGATACATTTGCAGAGTTAAAAAAAAAATCTGTCCTAGACTCCAGAAGTCAATTATTAAGAAATAAAATCTGCAAAAGGTCTCAAAACTCTAAAACAAAAACAAAAATAAACAGCTGAGCACAAAATACCAAATAAACAAATCAATGTAACAAGAGATATACTCTTACTCTCATCTCTGCCCCTTCTCATTTTTCTCCCTGCATGCCCTAGAGACAATCAATAGCTTCTATTTGTTCATGTGTATGGAACATTGTTAATTTTACTAGCTCCATACTGAAAAACACTTGTGCAATTTCCAAATGTTTGAGATTACAACCACCCTTCCAATGAATAGCTTTGTGTGTACATTATTGACAACGCGTGGTAGTGTATCTATAGGAAAAATTCCTAGGATTAGAATCGTTGGGTCTAATGCCAAATACCTTTATTATTTTGTTAAATATACCAAAAAATTGCCCCGTGCAGGGCACTCCTAATGGCGATGCATAAAAATACTCTTTTCCCTATAGCTTTGCCAATGGCGCATCTTGTCCAAATGTTGATTTTGGGAGATCGGTAGGTAAAATGGTATGCTAGAATATTTTAAATTTGTATCTTCTAATCATGAATGATGTTGGGTATCTTTTCATATATGTAAAGTTTATTTATATTGTCATGTTTCGGTTAACTCTCTGTTCATGGCCTTTGCCCGTATTTCTCTTGGGTGGCTGGTTCTTATTGTTTTCTGAGATTCCTTTAAATACTGGGATTATTACCCCTTTTGCTGTGATATGAGTTGTTAGCGTTTGCCCACATTTATCGTTTGACCTTTGTCTTTGCTTATAGTGATTTTTTGTTTGTCTTGTCAAGCAGAAGGTTCTAATTTCCATGTGTTCAAATTCTTTTATCAATCTTTTCTTTTATGATTTCTGGATTTTGAGACATATTTAACACATTTTCCTTGTCCTTACTCCTTATAATATATTCTTAATTTCTTAGCTAATCTTTCTTTTTTTTTTTTCTTTCTATTTCTATCGTAGGTCTGTTTGTTTATTTCCTCTCCTCCTGTTCGCAGGAGGTTTATTTCCTGATTTCTTCACAATTCCAGTGACTTCCTGGAGATTTGTCTTAATTCATTTTCACAACTTTCATCTTCTCTTTGGCAACGTTTTTCTAGTGGGTTTTCATCCGCAAGAATCTTGCATTGTTCTTTTCCGTGTTTTTCTTTTTTTTTTTTTTTTTTAAAGATTTTATTTATTTATTTGTCAGAGATAGAGACAGCCAGCGAGAGAGGGAACACAAGCAGGGGGAGTGGGAGAGGAAGAAGCAGGCCCATAGTGGAAGAGCCTGATGTGGGGCTTGATCCCACAACTCTGGGATCACGCCCTGAGCCGAAGGCAGATGCTCAACTGCTGTGCCACCCAGGCACCCCTCCGTGTTTTTCTTTATATAGAATACAATCCTTTCCTAATACTCATTGTTTACCTGGATTACCAAGAGAAGGATTCTGTGGTGTGGGAGGGTTCAGGTCCTTGAGGGTTGACACCTGAAGGAGTCCACCTCTGTTGCTCCAGATAAAGGAAAGGGCTCCTTTTAATCTAAGTATAAGTGCTACCTGCCCCCTCCTCACCTTTTGGAGACTGGACAGGATAGAGATCAGGGTGAAGACTCTGGAGCCAGACATCCTGGGTTGAATGCTGGCCCTGGCCCTTACTAGTTGATGACCTTGAGCGAACCTGTGCCTCCGTATTCTCATCAGTAAAATGGGGATAAAAAGAGAACCTGTATCTTAGGCTTGTAGAGATGAAATGAGCTAATATATATAAGTGCTTAGAACAGTGCCCAGCATGTAGGGTTTGCTTTAGCTCTGCAGTGGTGATGGAATGCCGACGAGCCCGGCTGTTTCCATTTGCCCTGCCTTTGTTCTCCCTGACCACAGCCCCTCTGCTTGGCTCAGAAGAACTCTGGCCTTCCTTCTTCACGCTGCCGCACTACATAGCACGTGGTCACCGCAGGAAGCACACACTTTAGAAGACATTTTTGGGGATGCCTGGGTGGCTCAGAGGGTTAAGCATCTGCTTTCGGCTCAGGTCAAAATCCCAGGGTCCTGGGATCGAGCCCTGCATCGGGCTCCCTGCTCAGCGGGGAGCATGCTTCTCCCTCTGCCTGCTGCATCTCCCTGCTTGTGCTCTCGCTCTCTCTCTCTGAGACAAATAAATGAATAAATAAAATCTTAAAAAAAATATTTTTGAAGATTCTGTGAGAGATGTGCTCTTAGTGCCTGCCCACCCCGGACATTTTCTGGATCCCCTCTCTCTTTCCCTCACTGACAGTGCTCTGTGCCACCACAGTTGTGCTCACAGCCTCCCCTTCTCAGGCGAGACCGTCTCCCTGTGGAATAAGGTCATTTGCTAAAACTTGCTGAGTCAACCATCCCTAGACCCCCCCTCTAAACTCCCTATTGTTTTTTTCTAGAGCATACTCATGACTTCCGGCGTAGGCTTGCTGGTCAGATAAAACTTGAGCAATGCCAAGTAGCGTTTGTGGGTGTTATCTGACCCACCTTTGCTGAAAATGTTTGTTTCCTCCATTATCCTTGTTTCTGTGGATGATTTCCAAAGAGAAGTGGGAGGTTCCAAACTAAGCTTCCACTGTGTTCCTACTTGAGCTGGTCTTAGTTTCCCACCCCTCACCCCTTGGTGTTTCTTTTGAGGACGTGGACTGGAGTTTTTATTTGGGGCATTATCCACCACAGCCAACATACTGTAAAGCAAATGGGTGGCTGAGTGAAAGAATTCCATAAAAATTTGTGGCCAAGGGCCCGCTTCTTCTCTGAGTTCAGATTTCCTGCGGCACAGGATTCTGAGGGGCCGCTGTAGGGTCTGGGGTGTCCTGACGGCTTTGTATGGCTTTCTTCCCATACTTCATGTTGCCTAAAGTCCTCTCCCCATGTGGCCTTACACAGTCCCGCAACCACCACAGAGCTTCTGGAAGTGATCAGACGTTTTCTATCTCTGTGGTTTAAGCTAGTTTGGGGAAAGAGGGGTGCCCAGGGCATTGGCTCGTCTGGGTGTTCATGGGGTTTCACAGCAATATCTGCATTTTTCATTTGCCTTTTTTCCCCATCTAAGATATTTGACCATTTACACTGAGCCAGGCACTGGACTACGAGGCCAAATGCTTTACATGACTAACCAATGTCCTTTTCACAGTAGTCCTCTGAGAGGCGGGTATGATTACATCCATTTTATGGACAAGGAAACTGAGCTGAAGAAAATTCATACACCTTTCCCAAAGACATATGGCAAAAAAAGAGCAAAACTAGGACTTGATCTTAGGCGGTCTGACTCTCGAGCTCTGGGGCCAGCTAACACTTTATTCTTTTGTATCATTGTTTTGACACTTATTTGCACGTATAGCCCTGAAATTGCGCTTTAAATTAGACAAATGGACAGGAGGACAAGTAGGATTCTAGAAATCTCAAAAAAGCCCTGTTTGGGTTAGGATCAGCTGAGGCAAATGTTGCTTAGTATATAGAGTCACGAAAGCTGGGTTGGCGGTGGCTCCAGTGTCCGGGATAGTGACTAAGAGGTTGTAAGGGCTTGTTTCATGCCCGGTATTTTTCTGAGCACTTCCTGCATTTGCTACTTTGACCCTGACGATCCTGTATGGGATGGGCAGTATTATTTTGCCCCTGTCAGAGGAGAAGTCTGAGGTCAGAGGGAGCAAGTGTCTTGTCCCGAGGGCACATAGTAGTCATTAGCAGAACTCCGAATACTCCCCAGGTGATCGGTCTCCGGGGCATCTGCTTCCTTCCGCACCTGCTTTAGCCGTGCCCGGTGTTGGCCGGCAAACGTGAGTGAACCTGTGAGCCCCGCAGTCTGCAGCCACCTTGATGGACCGTCCCTGGTCAAGAGATGTGATTCGTCGTCTTGACTCGAACACACTCCTTGTCTCCCAAGAGAATAATAAACACGGAGAAAATCACAACCTAGATCTGTGTGTCTTTATAGAACATGAAATAATTCTTGGAGAAATAGTAAGATCATTTCAACTGGAGCTGTTTAGGAACTGCTTTCCTTAAGGAGCATCTTTGCCTTTCAGAAAGACTTACATATACAAATGATAGGGACGCAGCTGTCCTTTCTAGAACAATCTATTACACAAATACTTTTCTGATTCCAAATGTCTGTAACCTTTACCTTGGAAGCATCTTCTCAGGCTTTCAACTAGCAGTGATTTTCTGTTTCTACAGCGATCATTTAAAAAAAAAAAACAACCAAAAACCAAAAAACAATATGCTTCCAGCAGGTGAGGTCAAGGAACATTAGTTTATTTTCACTTCAGTGTTTTCTTCTTTGTTGGCTTAGTTTCTAGTGATTTGTCCACAGTAGCAGCACATGTGACTTAGAGAATATCTAAGGAAAAAAAGGAACCAGAAGATGGTTAATTACTAAGAAAACCTGTTTCTTTCTACATCGAAGAAAGAACCGTTACCCAGTGCGGGATGGCAAAGATTAAAAAAAAAAAAAAAGTATGAAGGCTGAACACATCTGTTTCTTTGTTTGATTTAAGAATAGAAGCGTCTTGTTTTTTTCCTGTTGATTTCACAAGGTAAGGCACTGAAGGAGTGTACCCAGAGAGGCCTCATAAAGGAATTCAAAATAAGGACATGCCCCCCCCCCATCCATTATTGTCCTGCTCTCCATTCAGGCTGCAACAATTAGGGGAAGAAAGGGATAAAGAAAGGGGGGGTGATCAGAAGGGGGATTGAAACATGAGAGACTATGGACTCTGAGAAACAAACTGAGGGCCTCAGAGGGGAAGGGAGTGGGGGAATGGGATAGACCGGTGATGGGTAGTAAGGAGGGCACGTATTGCATGGTGCACTGGGTGTTATATGCAACTAATGAATCATCGAACTTTACATCGGAAACCGGGGATGTGCTATATGGTGACTAACATAATATAATAAAAAAAAACTAAAAAAAGAAAAGGGCCTTTTATGTGCCGAGCACTCAACTTGGCCCTTATAGATCTACATAAGAAATGCGGACTCTGTCATAGAAGGTTTACAGACTAAAGGTGTTTATAGGATGCTTAACTAATTGAAATGTAAAAAATTCAGAGTGTCTCCTATAATTTGAGTTTGTAAAGCAAATAACCATCTGGACATGAAATTAAATTCACAGATTTCAGTGGGACAGGTATGCATAGATATGCAGATACATGGATATGCACATATATGTGTCTCTGTGTATCTGTGTTGTTATCACTGAGTTGCTCTAGGGTGTTACAGACGCATTATTATCAACTGCGGAGGGAGGACAGATCAATTTTGGGAAGAATATCATAACAATTGCATCACCGTATTTAATTTTTAAACTATGTGAATCTCCATAGTTGAAAAATTGTCTTTCTCTGAACTTTGGCTGATACAGAGTGTAAAGGAGGGGATATTTAATTTACAGTAGTTCAGATAAACTGGGGATCAAGTTAAATACTGGCTTTTTTATATATTTTATTTTAATCTCAAATTTTTCTATAAATTACCGCATTTTATCTGCCACCCTATTGTGATGTTTAGGTAGGCATTAGTAAGCTTTTCCAATTTGTTTTAACTACAGAGCACATTTAGAAAATCTTTGATAGATGCCATTTGGCTATTGAGCAGGGAACCATGCTTATTCAGACCTCTGGCTTTCAACCACATTGTTAATACATGGACACAGAGTCCCCTCCCTCCTATTTTTCGGTACCTTTTTCATTGTCTCTATGTCAATCCAAAGTGCCCATCCAAAGACAGCAACTAACAAAAAAGATTTGGAAAATAAGTAATTGACAACCCAACCCTAGTCTTATTCAAATAGTAGGGTGGTGGATACCATAGAGATTACGGAGTCATGTATACGTGGTCTTTTCCTGCTAAAATATATACAAACAAGCAGAAGTAGTTGGAGAAACAGTACTCTTAGCAGACGAACAGAAACAGCAATTTGAGAGAAAGCTACAAAGTGCCAGGTGTGTGGTACAGCTGAGGTGCGGGTGGGATCTGCTCCGAGGAGGGCCACTGCGCTGTGGCCCAGGAACAGGAGGCCAGGGAGAGCCTCCTGGAGGAAGAGTGGCTTCTGCTGGGTCCTGGAGGAAGAGTGGGGTTTAAATGCGAGTGATCTAATTTAGGCAAAAGATGAAGTTAGGATTTATCCTTGTAGACTATTCCATCCAAATACGATTTGCAGTTCTTTAAAAGTTCATATGCATTCTCTGTCCAGCCACACCAGGCTCCAAACAATATTGAATCAAACGAAAGTTTCAATCTTTCTGCTCTTGCATTATTGAACACTCTGAATATTCCCCAGGCCTGCTCTTTCGGAAAACACTTTCCTACCATATGCAACTGTCTGAGAAAATCTCCTTGTATGCAGTGGATTGCTGTTATTCATTATTCATTACATTATTTAGTTGAACAACCTACCAAAGAAAAGTTGGTTCTGTAGGGGGAAATGTACAAACTCAGAGAACTAAATTACTTTACTATAAATGCTTTAAAAAGAGCAAGTTTTATGGTCCTCATTATTTGGTGTGTGCCGAGGAAAACAAGTTTTCTCCAATGGAAAATAAGCCATAAAGGACAGAAGCTATGTGATCCAGTGTCTTCAATAAAAGTTGGAGGTGTAGATTCTGGCGGTAACACACTAAATAAATAAAGAAAGACCATGACAGTGTTTACAGTCCTCAATCAAATAATAAGCATTTATTAAGTAGCCACCATGTGCCTAGAACTTCTAATTTCAAGAAACACACATTTTCCCAGCCTGGTTGTCATAGCGCACTGATTCTGACATTTTGGACCATATGGAGGGTGAATAGACTTCCTTGATGTGACCGTCCCTGCCACCCTGCTTTGGTTTGTTGTTTTTCCTTACTCCGGGAGAAAATCTGGGCAGATCCTTATCTTCTTGGTCACTCTGGGGTATTAAATGCCCAATTCAGTCAAATACTCAAAGTCTAAGCCCTCATCCCATGTAAATGTCTCACCACCCTCCCCTGCTCCTCCTCTTCCTATGGTCCCACTGAGATGAGGGGCTTTGGGGGGGGTCCACTGTTGTCTCAAGTTGACCCAGTATGATCCATGGAAAATTCACCATCTTTTTGCCTTGACGACTCTGAGATACAGACAGAGCACCTTCCCAAAGCAGCCGACTCCCTTTGTTCTAACCTCTGACCATACTGAATGCATCAGTCCGAGTTCCCGTGTTCCACATAAGCCCAGAGGACCCACACAAGTGCTCTGAGTCGTTCTCTTGAAATATCCTTCACTTGGCTTAAGAGCACCCCTTTATCTTGCCCCACTGTAGGGGACAGGGCCTCATGAAACACAGTTCTTTTCACAGAAATCTCTTTTACCAGGCTTTTAGCCTCCCTCGA
The DNA here is from genome assembly GCF_002007445.2 of Ailuropoda melanoleuca. Taxonomy (NCBI): domain Eukaryota; kingdom Metazoa; phylum Chordata; class Mammalia; order Carnivora; family Ursidae; genus Ailuropoda; species Ailuropoda melanoleuca. The sequence continues at coordinate 4,315,830 of NC_048237.1, forward strand.
AAACTCTATCTTCTGTTATATAGTGCTAATGGTTACAACTTCAGATCTCTCAGCACATGTTTTAGAGGTAAGCTAGTAACTCAGTTTAGGATGGGGGTGTATTTGGAATATGCTTTATTTTTCTTGGTCTTTGGGACATGAACAGTACAACAAAAAACACATTGCTTTTAACAATCTCTTACATGGTTTGCATTTTTCCTCTTAGATTAATGAATACTATTTTAATAAGTTAACTCTTTGTAATACTTTGTTAATGAGATGGGAGCATGACTATAAAAATATTTTGTACTAATATTTTGCACGCTGGGCACCTGGGTGGCTCAGTCAGTTAAGCGTCTGCCTTTGGCTCAGGTCATGATCCCAGGGTCCTGGGTTTGAGTCCCATATCCGGCTCCCTGCTCAGCAGGGAATTGCTTCTCCTTCTCTGTCCTTCTCCCCCTGCTTGTGCATGCTCTCTCTCTCTAATAAATAAATAATATCTAAAAAAATATATATATATTTTGCATACTTTACGTTATAGCAAATGCGTGCTAACTTAAGTATACTAGGCAGTTTTCTGTTACAAAAAGGTGAGTGTGCTCTGTTGGCAATGGTCTATGAAACTGTCAGTCATTTGTTACCCAGCAGATATTTTTGAAAAAATAAATAGACAATGTGTCATTTCATGTTAAAGGTGACATGTTAACAATCAGTAAGAAATGAACACTTTTGAACAAAATCGATGCTGTGGAAAGAACACTCTGAATATGAATATTTAAATTTATGTTTTTATTCATATTTTATATTCATGTTATATAATATTTTATCAAGAGCAATACACAGGCCATATATAATAATTCGCATATCGGTTCATTGAAATATTTTAGAAATGGAATTTTCTCACTGGTTCTGGAGATTGTCCAAAGAGATAGATGTAATGTGTCTATCAGCACCTTTGTTAAAAATATACAAATGTTGCATCTTCCAACTAGTGTTCCACTTACAACTGAGTGAGCTGCAGAGGAGAAGATAAAAATTTACCAACTGAATTTCACAAATACAAAGTTGGTGATTGGGATTGGACAGTGAGTGTTGTGACTCCGTGCTCACAGCCAGAGCTGGTTTCTGTCTTGGTTCCATGTGTCTTTGTGAGGTCTCTTTTTCAGCTAAGAGAGCCATTGTAACTAAGTTTCCACAGAGAGTGAATTTGGAATCAGACCTTTGAGTCACTGTCTCCCAAAATGTTAAGCTAATATTTCAAATTCATAAAATATTGAATCACATATTTCTTACCAAAAATATTATTAATGGTAATTCTTAAGTGGCTGCAAAAAGCTTTTTCAGTGATAATTAAATAAGTTATTTAAAATTATGATTAAGTTAGCCTTGTATCATTTTTTGAGGCTCTTTTATGTGTTTTGCTTTGGTGTTTATTAGTACAGTCATCTGCAGATGAAATAAATATACTCATAAATGAATTTACATGCAAGCATTGGGGTGTGTTCTTAATTTTCGCTGATGTGGTACATAATAAGAAAATGTTTGGAGACCCAGGGTCTTCATTAGCTGGACAGACTGCTCTGAAATGTAAGCAGTCTCTCCGTGTCATTGTCTTGTTACTTCTAATCCTTTATGGCTCTCTGCCACCTCCATGATAAATGACAACTCCATGATAAATGACAACTCCTTTGCGAAACACACAGAGACTTTCATGGTCTGATGTTTACTGATTTTTTCCCTCTGTTGTCTCTGGCTATGTTCTCGCTGTCTCTTCCTTCCAGATTCACTGAACTGTAGTTCCCGGGATGGGCAGGACTCTCCTATCTTTACTGTCTCCACAGTTGTGCAAATGTCACTCACGCAGCCTGGATCCCACCTCTGCACCTTGCCACTCCTTCTTCCCTCACACCATGAGTCTCTTTCTGGATCTGATTAACATTGACACGTTCCTCAATGTGTGTCTCAACTCGTTTGTTCTGACTCCGTCGTGGCACCTGCCACGCTAGAGAAGATAACGCCTGTTGCCGACGCTCCTTCCTCACTAGACTGCAGATTCCTTGGAGAAACGATACATGTGCGGTCTCTGTACTTCTCGAAACTCGGCTGCATATATTAGTATTTTGCAATAATAATAAAACATTTATTGATTATTTACTATGGATCAGGCACCTTAGATAGGTTGGTTTATGTAAGCCTCACAGTAGCTCTATGAGACACATATTATTTTTATAAAGTTTTGTTTTAATTCCAGGTCGTTAACAGTGTTACATTAGTTTTAAGTGTACGATATAGTGATTCAACACTTCCATACGTCACCCAGTGCTCATCATGATGAAAACACGTGTTATTATTAACCCCATTTTACAAATGGGAAAACTGAGGCCCACAGGGAAGGAGTAATTTACCCAGGAAACACCGATATTGAGTGGCAGAAGTGGGGTTTAAATTGGGCAGTTTAGAGTCACACCTTTATTAAATCTAAGTGTGGTTGGCTGAACAGTGGCCCCAAAAGATACGCCCAATTCTTAACCCCTGCTTCCTGAGAATGGGACCTTATTTGGAAGGGTCTTTGCGAATATAATTAATGTAAGGATCTGAGACCATCCTGGATTGCTTTACCATCCTGGATTACAGTAAGCCATAAACCTAATGATGGATGTCCTTATACGGACAGAAACAAAGACATGGAGAGCTAGAAGGAGGAAGGCCGTGTGAAGACAGGCAGAGATTGGAATTATGCAGCCACAAACCAAGCAATGTCAGGAGGCACCGGAAGCTGGAAAAGCAAGGAAAGATTCTCCATTACAGGCTTAAGAGGGAGCATGGCCCTGCCAACACCTTGAATTCAGATATCTGGCCTCCAAAGTACGAGAGAATAAATTTCTGTTGTTTTAAGCCACCAAGTTTGTGATAACTTGTTACAGTAGCCCTAGGAAATGCATAGAACAATCTGTTTTGCTTTTTATTTTTTTTTATTTTATTTTATTTATTTTTTTACTTTACGTTATAGCAAATGCGTGCTAACTTAAGTATACTAGGCAGTTTTCTGTTACAAAAAGGTGAGTGTGCTCTGTTGGCAATGGTCTATGAAACTGTCAGTCATTTGTTACCCAGCAGATATTTTTGAAAAAATAAATAGACAATGTGTCATTTCATGTTAAAGGTGACATGTTAACAATCAGTAAGAAATGAACACTTTTGAACAAAATCGATGCTGTGGAAAGAACACTCTGAATATGAATATTTAAATTTATGTTTTTATTCATATTTTATATTCATGTTATATAATATTTTATCAAGAGCAATACACAGGCCATATATAATAATTCGCATATCGGTTCATTGAAATATTTTAGAAATGGAATTTTCTCACTGGTTCTGGAGATTGTCCAAAGAGATAGATGTAATGTGTCTCTCAGCACCTTTGTTAAAAATATACAAATGTTGCATCTTCCAACTAGTGTTCCACTTACAACTGAGTGAGCTGCAGAGGAGAAGATAAAAATTTACCAGCTGAATTTCACAAATACAAAGTTGGTGATTGGGATTGGACAGTGAGTGTTGTGACTCCGTGCTCACAGCCAGAGCTGGTTTCTGTCTTGGTTCCATGTGTCTTTGTGAGGTCTCTTTTTCAGCTAAGAGAGCCATTGTAACTAAGTTTCCACAGAGAGTGAATTTGGAATCAGACCTTTGAGTCACTGTCTCCCAAAATGTTAAGCTAATATTTCAAATTCATAAAATATTGAATCACATATTTCTTACCAAAAATATTATTAATGGTAATTCTTAAGTGGCTGCAAAAAGCTTTTTCAGTGGTAATTAAATAAGTTATTTAAAATTATGATTAAGTTAGCCTTGTATCATTTTTTGAGGCTCTTTTATGTGTTTTGCTTTGGTGTTTATTAGTACAGTCATCTGCAGATGAAATAAATATACTCATAAATGAATTTACATGCAAGCATTGGGGTGTGTTCTTAATTTTCGCTGATGTGGTACATAATAAGAAAATGTTTGGAGACCCAGGGTCTTCATTAGCTGGACAGACTGCTCTGAAATGTAAGCAGTCTCTCCGTGTCATTGTCTTGTTACTTCTAATCCTTTATGGCTCTCTGCCACCTCCATGATAAATGACAACTCCATGATAAATGACAACTCCTTTGCGAAACACACAGAGACTTTCATGGTCTGATGTTTACTGATTTTTTCCCTCTGTTGTCTCTGGCTATGTTCTCGCTGTCTCTTCCTTCCAGATTCACTGAACTGTAGTTCCCGGGATGGGCAGGACTCTCCTATCTTTACTGTCTCCACAGTTGTGCAAATGTCACTCACGCAGCCTGGATCCCACCTCTGCACCTTGCCACTCCTTCTTCCCTCACACCATGAGTCTCTTTCTGGATCTGATTAACATTGACACGTTCCTCAATGTGTGTCTCAACTCGTTTGTTCTGACTCCGTCGTGGCACCTGCCACGCTAGAGAAGATAACGCCTGTTGCCGACGCTCCTTCCTCACTAGACTGCAGATTCCTTGGAGAAACGATACATGTGCGGTCTCTGTACTTCTCGAAACTCGGCTGCATATATTAGTATTTTGCAATAATAATAAAACATTTATTGATTATTTACTATGGATCAGGCACCTTAGATAGGTTGGTTTATGTAAGCCTCACAGTAGCTCTATGAGACACATATTATTTTTATAAAGTTTTGTTTTAATTCCAGGTNTTCCGACGTTCCTTCCTCACTAGACTGCAGATTCCTTGGAGAAACGTTACATGTGCGGTCTCTGTACTTCTCGAAACTCGGCTGCATATATTAGTATTTTGCAATAATAATAAAACATTTATTGATTATTTACTATGGATCAGGCACCTTAGATAGGTTGGTTTATGTAAGCCTCACAGTAGCTCTATGAGACACATATTATTTTTATAAAGTTTTGTTTTAATTCCAGGTCGTTAACAGTGTTACATTAGTTTTAAGTGTACGATATAGTGATTCAACACTTCCATACGTCACCCAGTGCTCATCATGATGAAAACACGTGTTATTATTAACCCCATTTTACAAATGGGAAAACTGAGGCCCACAGGGAAGGAGTAATTTACCCAGGAAACACCGATATTAAGTGGCAGAAGTGGGGTTTAAATTGGGCAGTTTAGGGTCACACCTTTATTAAATCTAAGTGTAGTTGGCTGAACAGTGGCCCCAAAAGATACGCCCAATTCTTAACCCCTGGTTCCTGAGAATGGGACCTTATTTGGAAGGGTCTTTGCGAATATAATTAATGTAAGGATCTGAGACCATCCTGGATTGCTTTACCATCCTGGATTACAGTAAGCCATAAACCTAATGATGGATGTCCTTATACGGACAGAAACAAAGACATGGAGAGCTAGAAGGAGGAAGGCCGTGTGAAGACAGGCAGAGATTGGAATTATGCAGCCACAAACCAAGCAATGTCAGGAGGCACCGGAAGCTGGAAAAGCAAGGAAAGATTCTCCATTACAGGCTTAAGAGGGAGCATGGCCCTGCCAACACCTTGAATTCAGATATCTGGCCTCCAAAGTACGAGAGAATAAATTTCTGTTGTTTTAAGCCACCAAGTTTGTGATAACTTGTTACAGTAGCCCTAGGAAATGCATAGAACAATCTGTTTTGCTTTTTATTTTTTTTATTTTTTTATTTTATTTTATTTATTGTTTAAAGATTTTATTTATTTGACAGAGAGACAGCCAGTGAGAGAGGGAACACAAGCAGGGGGAGTGGGAGAGGAAGAAGCAGGCTCATAGCGGAGGAGCCTAACGTGGGGCTTGATCCTATAACTCCGGGATCACGCCCTGAGCCGAAGGCAGACGCTTANTATTTTATTTTATTTATTTTTTTAAAGATTTGATTTATTTATTTGACAGAGAGAGAGACAGCCAGTGAGAGAGGGAACACAAGCAGGGGGAGTGGGAGAGGAAGAAGCAGGCTCATAGCGGAGGAGCCTAACGTGGGGCTTGATCCTATAACTCCGGGATTCACGCCCTGAGCCGAAGGCAGACGCTTACCCGCTGTGCCACCCAGGCGCCCCTGTTTTGCTTTTTAAAGCTATTCAAAAAATATCTGTTGAATGAATGAGTGAATGAATGAAAGCGTTGCTCCAGTGTCTCTGTGTTCCAGGCACAGGGAGAAAAGGAAGATTCTTGAAACCTACTTGCTTGTTGTTGAAGATCGCACTGTTTAACATATTCAAAGTCTTTCTCTTACATTGCCTGTCTCCTGGTTGAGCTCTGAATTGTTTTCTGCCTCATGCAGTAAAGGAGACTGCTAACATCTCCATTTTCCTTTTCTTCTCCTCACAGCACCTTCAATATTTCTGCCAGTTATTTAAAAAAAAATACTTAAACTCTGCAGAAAAATATTCTTTTAAAATAAAGAGGTCAGAGGTTTTTTCCCTATTCTTCAGAAAATAAAGTCTAAACTTGGTAGCTTATCATTCAAGGCCTCCTTCATCTGGATCTTTCCATGACCTCTCTTCCAGCCTCCTTTACAGTAACTGCATGATTCAGGCTCACCTGGTCTAAGTGACCCTCATCTTGAATCTGCATCACAATTACCTCCTAACTGGCCTTCTGTTGTGCCAGAGGTTGACTCAGACCACACTACTGCCCCATTCGAGACTTCCAGTGCTTTCTCCTCTCACTCAGAGTGAAGCTGCATTACTTCTTATGACCTACCAGCTCCTACTCCTCCATGACGTCTTAGTTCCCTCTTCTCTAGCACCCTGACCTCCAGAGAAGTCACGAGACATACAGGAGGCAGTCCTAGCTTGGGGGGCTTCTCACTTGCTGTTTCATTGCCTACATTGATTTTCCCAAGATGGCCCCTGGTAACTTCCCCGTGCCCTGAAGTTCTTTACTCCAAACTTCACCAACTCCCTGGCCGCCCTATTTAAAATTTCAACATCCCGATCCCCCGGGGAAGTCGATGTCCCCCTCTGTTTGTGTTTTTCTCCATAGCACTTTACCACTGTTACGCTATGCGTTTTACTTACTAATCTTACTTGTTGTCTGTCTCTTCCATAAAAATGTCACCTCCTTAAGGACAGGGTGCTGAGTCTGTTTTGTTCATGGTTGTGTTCCCAGAATGGGGCCTGGCACACGGTGGGCTTGCTGTTTTGGGCAGATCAGGTTTCCTCGTACCTCAAATCACACCTCAGCATGGCTCTGCGAACAATGAGGGGTCTAAAGAGGAGAGTGCCGAGTCTTGGATCCAGAAGTCCCCATCGGGGTTGTTCTCGTCTGCTGGGACAAACTGGCTGTCCATGCAAAGGAGGTTGAGTCTGATGGACCGGATTCTGTCGCCCAAGTATATGCCAAGAAAGAATCGGGGTAGTGCTGGCAAGTGGTCTCCAGGAGCCGTGGGGACGGGGCCGTCCCAGGTCTGGTGGAGCATAGCAGAAGGAGTACAGAGGTGGGAGAGTCGCAGTCAGCCCTCAGCCGGGGAGCCGGCCGGCAGGTGGCACCATTCGCTTCTTTAGGCTGGGGCTCGCACAGACCGTCAGGCTCTGGGTGCAGAGGCAAGGAGAAGGCAGAAAACACTAATTCTGAAGGGTCTGTAGAACTGGGTGTCTGGACTGGATGAACAGCTGATTACAAACTTAAGCACTGGGAATGCATTAGAAATTCTGTTCTAAGCCTCGGATACCTTGAGGAGGGTTACGTTCAGGGTAAAGTTCTGTTATCATCTTGAGAGGAACAGGGTCAGAACCAATTGGAAAGAAATTTGAATGATGGGTCCCACCGTGGGAGGCTCCATTCTTCTAAACACCTTTGCTCTAAATCCCAGAGGTTACAGGATTGACATGAAAAGTGGGCCGGGAGAAGAAGAAAGGCAGTCAGGGGACCACTGAGTCCCTGGCACCTACCTTGCTCTGTCTGCGTCTTTATCATGGAATGGTTTGTTGATCATTCTGTTTCTAACTAAATAAAGTGCATATGACCAAGGAAGGCCGGATCAGACCCACGGCTGTATTCTGGTTTGCCAAGAAAGTTTTAAAACTGACTTTGAAATCCTTTCAATGGGGCATTGATGGTTCAGTTTGCCATAGGCTCCAGCCCTCTCTCCTGCTTCTCCTATTGATGTTAGCTGGCTGGCCCTGAAGGCATTGCTTTTTGCTACCCCTAATTGTTTTGCTTACCCTCCAAGGTTCAGTGCAAGCCTTTTCTGACTTTCTTCCTCTCAAAATTAATTGCTCTCATTACTTATTATTGTGGCTTTACTTAGTACATTGTGTTTTCCTTTGCAGCATGAATACCTGTGTACGTACTTGTTTTCTGCTTAAGATTAAAAAAACCTCTAAGGCCAGGAACTGGGTCTGAGTCATTGTGTGGTTCTTTACTGTCTCACACAGCATCTGGAGCTTAGGAATGCTCAATAAATATTTCAATTGGATGTATTACTCAGGGTAATCCTTGGTCATCCTGAAAAACAAGAATTCTTCAGAAAGCCACCAGTTATTTCTTGTCACCTTTGTTATTTCTTGTCATCATTAAAGTTCATCACAGAGAAGATCAATTTGCAAATGCTCAATCCAGTCTGGCTGCTTCATGATTCAAATAACTGAATCACGCTGGTTAAGGTCAAATGATTAAGCTAATTGGATTGCATGACCACTTCTTGAGTGAGCAATCCCTTTCTCACCAACAATCTTGGGAGAGCTGAGGCAATCAGTTACGTGTACATCACATACAATTGCAGCATCATGTGACTTCAAATTGAGACAAACTGTGTTTGGGGATCTGTGTAGACACAGTTCCAGATTTATTTGCAATTTCCTATTTTTTAAAGAGGGCTTAGGGCATGGGTAGGGATGGAAAAGAAGGGTATATAGGCAGAAAAACTAGAAACTTTGCCGTGGTCCTGGATGTCTGCTAACCTGTGACTGGAAGGAGCATGGGGGAGGTTTTAGACCAAAAAAAGAAATCTGTCTGCGTCGTCGATAACAAGGTAAGCATACAAAGCGGCAGGACCGCTAAAGAGGCAGCTTTGATCTGTCTGCTCTGGGACTGGGTGCTGTTACTGTGGGCTGTGCTCCTGAGTCTTGCGTTTGCTCGTGCCCTACTCTCTAAATTTAGTCTTTTCACTTATATTATTCTGGCGACATCTAAATGAGCCACTTTATTAACTGCAAGAGTTGCACAGAGAGACCAACTTATTAGTTAATAGGATGAGGAACAGTGGTATGCGTCAGTTACCACCTTCCAGATCCTTCAAGTTTAATTGAACCATTAGTGACTCCTCCACCTGTCCCCACCCATTGGTTACTTCAAGTTAAGGGGAAAATAAACCACCTTTATAAATGTGAAGTCACACTGTCATCTCCCGAAGTGTCAGCACATAATATTTCAGATGACAAACTCAGTTATTAATCCAAAGAATGGATACATTTCAAACATTTTTGTTTGGTAGATGAATCATACCTTTTCCCAATGAAAGTGTTTCTGCTTAAATACGCGTGGCTAAGTCTGGTGATAAATTGGCATTGCCTGACTCACCCCCACTGATGGAGAAGCTCTGAGCATGTGCCAGCGACAGGGAACCAGCCTGCGTTAACATAATATGACAGTCCCCTATTAACGGGTAGGTAGTTGCTTGTGTGTGTGTTTTCTTTTCAAGGATGCCATGGTGAGCTATGATTTTTTTGCCTGCTAATGTGTTCTATTATTGTGTTACCATAGGATGTTCAATGTGAGAGCCTTCTTTTTTCAGTGGGAGGAAACTAGCTGCTCATTTAATTGACATCTTGAAACATAAATTTTACTTTCCTGGCTGGAGTGGAAAAGGGCATCATATTCCATTTCACTTATTTCCTTTGGATTGATGGGCTCCCTTCTGCCCTCAGGGGTCCGCATGAAATCTAGGCAACCATAGTTATTATAAAGCTTTGGGGAGAAATCAGCAGTTATGGTGGTGATGGGCCTACAGTAAATAAAAGTACAGTTTTCCTGTTATGTAGATTTTGATTTGTGGCATGTGAATAAATGTCTGAAGTAAGGGTAAGGATGGAAATCAATTTCAAAGGCGACAGCAGCTGCTGGCTCTTTTATCCTGGTGGTTAATTCCATGTCTTTTGTACCAAAGTGGGTTTATGGGTAATTGAGAAAACATTACACGTATGTGACCTTTTTGGGGGGAGGATCCTCGGATTTAAAAGCCATCACAGATCTTGATTTTCTAAGCCAACTCTTTAGCCTACAAGTGAGCCTAAATGACCCTCGTTTCCCCAAGTTACATAGACTAGTGAGAGTGTCAGGACCACATTGGAGGTCTTGATGCCGAGTCCGGTTCTCTTTTCCGCAGCCTGTGTTCAGATATCCTGTTACATTTCTTCTCCAGGAGAAATATGCAAGGCCCCAAAGTGGCTCGCATTCAACAAAAGATATGCCCAGGCTGAAAGGAACTGTGATGCCAGGAAGCATGGGGATGAGCTCCCAGGGCCGACCTTGACACATAGCCCCCATCTTTCTGTCACTCCTGCCAGAATCCCGTGGCATTTGTCATCCTTCTCTATGGGGCGGGTAATGTGCTTTCCCAACACAGTAGAGGACAGGTCCTGGTCCTCACGAAGCTTCCCTTTAGGGGACACGGTCTCACCTTTCCCCAGAGGGACTGGAGTCTGTGCTGGCCTTTCACATTTCGGGGATCCTACATCTGCCCTTTCTGTGGCCACAGTTTATGCTTTGCAATCTTCTCTGCCTAAGGCATTAGCATTTTTAAAAAAATCACTTCTTAGAGTTTTAGAGATAGAATCTGGAAGGGGTGCAAACCATCTCCTTCTGGACCACTTATTCTGCCAACTTGCCTTAACTCTTTTGGCTGCTATAGCCATTTGACTTTTCTGCTGGGCAGGTAGTAGTAATTTGGGGGGTCCCTAATTAGATTCCAGCAGCTCAATTCCCTGGTTCATTTACCCTGAACCACCTTCAAATTGAATTGGTTTTTTTCTCACGGCCAACCCAAGCAGGAGTGGATCCTGGGGAATTACACAGAAATAACAGCCTTCTTCTCCCCTTCCCCAGCCTCTGACTCACTCGCCTGCCCTTTTGTGCCTCTCTTCCATTATGCCTTTGCAACCACATGCTCTGCACCTTCTGCTTAAGCTGTCTGAGCTCGTTTCCTCCATGAACCATCATGATGTACAACACGTACAGTCCCAGGGCCAGATGAATGGTTTTCCATTAGAAGTACCCTGTGCCATCTGGGGCACCTGGGAAGATAATGCCACAGAGACGCCCCCATCTTTCAAACACTCGGAGGGAAAGATCTGTACCGCTCTGCCTCGCTTGCCTCGACTACTGCCATCTAACTCGCTGCTCCTCACTTCTGATGCCTGCACTTTCTCTCCCTCCGCGTTCTCTGCAGTAGCTCAGTGCACCACGTGGCGTGGGGCGCAGGGCTTACAGTGAGATGCTGCATGCATCAGTGACAATGCAAACGGTCAATACAAATAAAAGACCCTCAGTTAAAGCAATCAGGTGAAATGCTCGCCTTGAAGGAGGGCTTCAGAGAACACGAGGACGCTTTGAAAAGAGCGGGGCCCTCCACTGGGCCACAAAATTAGTGTTTCCTTATTTCAGCACGTTTGTTATTTCTTCTGTGATTAAAAGTGATGAGGGGGGAGACATGGGGCATGCAACAGAAGCCTTCTTAACTGATTTCTTTTGTGTGTGTGCATGCACGCACCTCTATGTCTTTTAAAGCCTGTTGAGACAATGCCGTTGCCTTAAAAAAAAAAAATCCTGATTAGTATTCTGCATAAGGTACAGTCTTCATTGCAGTAGATATATAAAATCTATCTTCACTTTCACCACCTGTCACCTGAGAATTTTAAAATGATCTAGCTTTGAGATTGCAGGAAGCAGCCTTTTTGATTCTCATCTCTTCTCGACACCCCCCCCACCCCTTTTGTCATTGGCACTGCGTCTACAGTGAACTCAGTCCATTTTTATTCTTTTGTCAAATGCTTTTATTCACGGGAAACTGAAGGCACATGTTTACTAGGGATAGAAATAGAAACACAATAAAAACCAGTTTGATAGATGATCTAGCCTATTCTTCACACTTCCCTGTTGTTTTATTGATTTGCAGAACACAAAGACTAATCCGAATTTACATTGCTTGTATTTCCCCAGATCTCAAAGGATTTGTTCCCCTTTGCTCAGATTAACCAAGCCAATTTTTTTTCTTTGTATCCAGTAGCCTCTGTGACAGTCGAATAGCCTGTCAACTAATCAATTTATGCTGCAAAAACTAATTTTTACTTTAAACAAACATCCTAACATTGTGTTGACACAATTAAATGATTTCTGCGTTATACCATATATCTCACACACACCCCAGGGAGCAGGTAAGAGCTACAGCTGAAGTCACGCGCACGTGCTCCTGCATCAAATTAAATATTTTCCCCTTAATCCTACCACCAGCAGCTGTTAGGTACTGGGGCTTATTGCATATGGCCTACATAATGAGACCGATCCAGGCGGTTCCGGCTTCTCCGCTGAATGCTGAGTAGCTCTCTTCCCCCCAAGGACATGAAGAGTTACCGCTATTGAAAGAAGTTCTCCTGCCAGTGAAGAGTCTCTGCATACATGTTTGGAGATGAGGGGAGAAAGCATTTCCAGCCAGAGCTCCTACCTTGATTAAAATAAAAGGGATTGGCACTCTGCAAAGACTTGAAACTGGCAAACTCCCCAGAGTGGCGGCGGGATGAAGAGGGAGAAAGGGTCGGTGCGGCAAGAGAGGAGATCTTTGCTCTCTTCGAAACCTGTCAAAAAATTAGGTCAACGTGATTTTGTATTTTAATGAAATAACTTGAGGGTAAGCCTGAGACTTGGAGTCCGCTAATACTTTTATGCTAGAGTGGCTTGTCATGCTTGACGTAATGTCTGGCTCTGTATGGGAAGCATCGAAGCTAATGTTCTCCGTGGCTAATCGGCCTTTAGCTGCTTCTGTCCTTTTAAATTCTCGGTAGCTGGAGCTTCCATATGGATAGTCCTGTCTCTACCAGCATAAACACAGTGCGGGCTGCACATCATCATTTCCATTGTCAAAACAGATGAAAGGGTTTCTGATACTCCAATTAAACTAACCTGAAAAAAATCATTTTAAAATATGCTCCATAAAAATAACCTGAATGTTAAAACACCAGAACCTTCCGACCATTTCCTCCGGCTGCATCGTTAGCATTCCACCCCCCCAACCCAGGTCCGTATCTGATTTGATTACTTTTAGAATGAATTTGGTTTTGAACATGAAAGCTGAGGAAGCTAAATTGGAAGAATAATGGCTTGGCATTTTATGTCATTTGGTTGAAATTGCAGGTGTGGGAGTCAGGCCCGCTCCTCTAACTCGTGCTTGGCTATTTCCCCTTTAATTTACCGAATTTGAAATGGATTGCCGGTTCCAAATTACACTACACTTAAGGGACTTGCAAAGAATGCTTGTGATTTAGGGTCCGACATTATTGCCTTGATGAAAAATTATGCAGACACACTCACAGCCCGACAAGAAAACTACTTCTTGTAAAACAAGAGTGTTTGACAAACACCAGGAAGCTGAGGATGATAAAACACATTCTAAGCTCCTTTTCTTATTAATCAAGAGGGGGTACTGTGTTAATGGCGGTCTGAGGTATTGTACAGGAAAGAATCCGTGCACGAGGGTATGGGAGAGTCTGTGTATGGTCACGGCAGCCTGGATGATGCTAACAAAATTCTCTCATTTGAAGCCACTTAGATTAAAGGGTAGTTTCTAAGTACCAGGATTGGAATTACTTTCAAGCACCGAACATAACTTGCCTTATAACCAAGAGTACATTGACCCTTGAACAACATGGCAGTTAGGGGTGCTGACTGCACCAGCCCTCCCACCTGCCTCCCTGCACAGCTGAAAATCTGTGGATAACTTTTGACTCCCTAAAAACTTAACCACTAATAGCCTACTCTTGACTGGAAGCTTTACCGATAACATGAACAGTCAATTAACACATATTTTGTATGTTATCTGTATACTATACTGTATTCTTGCAATAAACTAGAGAAAAGAAAATGTTATTAAGAAAACTATAAGGGGGCGCCTGGGTGGCTCAGTCAATGCAGCGTCCGACTCTTGATTTCAGCTCAGGTCTTGATGTCAGGGGCGTGAGATCGAGCCCCGCATGGGTCTCCATGCTCCCCGCTCAGCAGGGAGTCTGCTTGAGGATTCTCTCTCTTTCTCCTTCTGCCCCTCTCCCCTATGCACACTCACCCACACACACCCTCTCTCTCTCAAATAAATCTTGAAAAAAGAAAGAAAGTCATAAGGAAGAGAAAATACGTTTCTAGTACTATCTTGTAACAAATGTATGTGTAAGTGGACCTGCGTAGTTCAAACCCGTACTGTTCAAGGGTACGTTGTATTTCCGAATAGATGGGGCATCTTGAAGGAGCAGTATTCATCTGTAATTATCAGTACTACTTGCTTAAAAGCGATATTTATTTCTCGTATCAATTTGTATCTGTAAGAGCGATATGCTAGGATATGTTACATAGGTTAGATGGTTCAGAGCATATATGAGGTTGAATTTTTCAAGTTGCAAATTAGTCCCTCTGAGCAGCGTCTTTAAGCAGCTGGGCTCAACCTCTGTCCCACGTTGTGTGCCTGAAACCTGCCAAACAGGTGGTCAAGGAAGTAGGAAATGAGTGGTTTAACTTCCAAATATGGCCCCAGCTATGGTGGCTCATACTGACGTGCCTCACACACTTGAAAAGAGTGCATATTCTGTGGTGTGTGGGTGGACTGTCCCTAGAGGTCGTTAGGGTAAGGTGTTTGAGACTGCTTCTCAAGTCTCACGTGTCCTTGGTGACTATTGATCTCCTTGTACTATCAGTTTCCGTGAGAGAGGTGTTTGGGTCTCTAAGTCTAACGGCAGACTTGTCTGTTTTTCCTTTAGTTCTGTCAGTCTCTGCATCATGTGTTCTGAGCTCTCTGCCGGTAGCCGCGTACACACTAGGTGTGTTGTATCTTCTTAGGAAATTGACCCTTTTATCATTACATAGTGTACCTCTTTCTCCCTCTTTATCCCAGTTGTCTTCACTTTGAAATCTACATTTTCTCATATCAATATAGCCGAGGCAGCTTATTTGGACTAGTGTTTATGCGGTGTCTTTTTATATACTTTAATTTCATCATGTCATTATAATTAAAGTGGGTTTTTGTAGACAGCTTATAGCTTGATCTAATTTTTTAATCCAATCTGACAATCTGTCTTAATTGGTGCATTTTGATCACCTACATTTAAAGTAGTTATTGATATGTTAATATTTGAGTCTACCCTTTTATTATTTTTCTGTGTGTTCCCTTTGAATTTTTTTCCCTGTTGTCTCTTTTTTGCCGCCTTCTAGGTTATTTGAATATTGTTAGTACTTCATTTAATCCATCCATTAGTGTTTGGAGTATATCTTTTGGTATTAAGTTTTAGTTGCTCTAGGGATTATAATATAGACACCTAATTATCTAGTATTTATAATGAGTCTTTTACCACTTCAAGTAAAATGTAAAAGCCTTACAACCATATATGTCCTATTTATCCATTCTTTGTGTTATAGTTTTTTTTTTAAAAGATTTTATTTATTTATTTGACAGAGAGAGAGACAGCCAGTGAAAGAGGGAACACAAGCAGGGGGAGTGGGAGAGGAAGAAGCAGGCTCATAGCGGAGGAGCCTGATGTGGCGCTCGATCCCATAACGCCGGGATCACGCCCTGAGCCAAAGGCAGACGCTTAACCGCCATGCCACCCAGGCGCCCCGTGTTATAGTTTTTACACGTGTTATATCTGTATATATTCAATGCATCCTGGCCCCAGATAACGTTATAAGCTTTTCCTTTCAAGAATCACACATATTACCAGGAACATAAAAGAAGAAAACTACACTGTTATCTACTCAAGTGTTTACCATTTTTGTCACTCTTTCTTCACTACTAAAGTTTCAAGTTTCCCCTCTGACACTATTTTTTTCTTCAACTTGAAAAACTCCCTTTAGCATTTCTTTTACAGAAGATCTGATGGTGACAAATTCCCTTAGTTTTCCTTCACCTGAGAATGTTTTTATTTCAGCTTCATTCCTGAAAAATATTTCCACTGGATATAGAATTGGGAACTGATAAGTTTTTTGTTTTTTTGTTTTGTTTTGTTTTTTGGTCCAGTTGTTGTTTTTTGTTCCCAGTCTCCATTGTCTAGGCCCCATGATTTCTGTTGAAAAACTTGTAGTAATTCTGTTGTTTCCCTGTATGTAATGTGTTGTTTTTCTCTGGCTGGTTTCAGGATTTTTTTCTTTGTATTTGGTTTTCCTCGGTTTGGTCATGATATGTCTCAGCATGATTTTCTTTGTGTTTATCCTGCTTGGGATTCATTGAGCCTCTTGAATTTGTAAGTTGTGTCAGGAGTTTACTCTCCTATAATTCACTAGATAACACTACCTTTATAGCTACTGTACACTTCTCTGTCAGAGAGAGAAAGTCCTAGTACATTCCTGATATCAAATTTTAAAAATGGGTGCCATCGAAGGATATGCTGAAGATGGGAAAGTATAGTTTTAGTTACTAAAAGATAAAGACGGGTAGGATAAAAGTACATGAACCAGCCAAAGAATTTACCTTCAGTCTTTTTTTTTTTAAACAGATTATTTATTTGAGAGAGAGAGAGAGAGACAATGAATGGGAGGGACAGAAGGAGAGAGAGAGAGAGAATTTTAAGCAGACTCTGCATGGGGCACAGAGCCCAACATGGAGCTCAATCTCGTGACACTGCGATCACGACCTGAGCGGAAACCAAGAGCCGACATTCAGCCAACTGCACCCAGGTGTCCCTCATCTTCAGTCTTTAAGGAATTTTTAAAGTGTGTTATTACGAAGATGTTATGTTCAGACTTTAAAGGATCATCAGGAGTCAGCATGAATTCACTCTGGAAAAATATCAGATAAAACCCAATTTCTTTTTTTTTTTTTTCTTTTAGGTAAACTTATTAGGCTGTAGCATTGGAGAATTGATTACAAGTAACATTTTTCAGTGGCAGGGCAATAGGTGAGATCTTCCATGCTATTCCTTTGAGAAAAGGGAGATTTGGAGTGAATATTATCACCATTGAATATATCATAACTGGTTTGGCAACTGTACCAAATGGGTGCTGGTTAGTCAATTTCAGCCCTGGAAAATTCTTTCTTATGCATCTGCCATGATTTCTGTTCTAAATCCATGATTGGGTGAAACTATTGAAGCTGGAAGACATAATGAATATTTGGATGACTGAGTCAAGATCTGAACGAATCATACTGGGGCATCTGGACGTTCAGTCAGTTAAGAGACAGACTCTTGGTTTCAGCTCAGGTTGTGTGATCAGGGTTGTGAGAGCGAGCTCAGCGACAGGCCACGTGTCTAGTCAGAGTCTGCTGGGGACTCTCTCTATCCCTCTCCCTCAGCCTTTCCCTCCTGCTCTCTCTCTCTCAAATAAATAAATACATCTTTAAAAAATAAAAGAAAAACACTTACCATTTTGTTGGGGCCTACAATATATCAGTCAGCATTCTAGGAGCTGGGGATTGGAAATAATGTGTGACTCCTTAAGTTACCCAACCTCTCAGCAGGATGAGAGAAGGCAATGGTAATCAGCTTCTCTTCCAGGACATCACTTTCTCGTGGTTTCCCTCCCACCTCATTGATCTCTATTTTTTGGTCTCCAATGCTATTTCTTCCCAATATTAGAGGAACCAAGGACATTTTTCTTTATTCTCATTTCTAGGAAACTTAACAAGTCTCATGACTCATACAAATCTATAGCTTTGAGCTTCCAAATCTATATCTCCAGTCTAGACCCTTCTCCTGACTCCTGGCATGAGTTTTCCACTGTGTACTTGACACCACCACTCCATTGCCTAATAGGCATTCCAGAGCCTGAATGCCAGGCCTCCACTTATCAAATATCTCCTTTTGTAGTCTTCTTAATTCACTAAATGGCTCCTCCGTTCTTCCTGTTATCCTTCGAAAGATGGTTTTTAAGTAACAGACATTCCATCCCCTATTAACAAAGGAGAAAGAGACTCAGAAGTAGACGTTCTCTCTCTAGATCACACAGCCAGTAATCAATGGTGTCAGGGTTGAACCTGAGTTGATCTGATGCCCACTGTCTCCAGAGGTTTCTAGTCTTTTATAAAGTTACATTGAAGTTTTATGCTGTTGTCCACAAAAATAAAAGCAAATAAAAAATCTATGAATATAATACAGGAAAACAGAGTTCTGCAGCAGTGGCCCTTGGTAGAGGACTTGGTTTAATATCAGCATCCTTCTGTAGGAGGTAGCTGCTGACACAGGATCCTTTAAGTCGGGTGGTATTATTTGAAAAGTAGTCTCTAGGTTGATGGAGTTGCCAGTATATTATGCTCTGTATTTGAAAGAACAAACTTGCAATATTCTGTTTTATTTTGGAGACAACATAATTAGAAAGAGAATGCAAAGCACCTTCAGTAAAAGGCACCAGGATGATAAGGGAGTTTGAAGTCACGACTAGGAGGAATTCTCAAAGAGCTGGAGAGAAGATGGTCTGGAGACACTATTTTTAGATCTGTATTCAGTTCTATATAATAAACACGGAATGAAATCCTACTGTGTGTCAGTTGGGCACTATCATAAGCACCAGAGATACAAAGATTGAAAAGTATGGTCCTTGCCTTCCATTATCAAAGAATAGGTATAGAAGTTACAGAGGAATAGAAAGATATGTCCTTTAGATTGAGCCAAAATCTAATGGAATTATTCAAGGATGAAATGAGCTTGCCTTTTGCCATCACTAAAGATATTCAAGCACATGCTGGAAGTCTACTTGGTATAGGAAGAAGGCTATGGAATTAAATTAACCATCGTATGAGTGATTGAACTACAGAACCTTTAAGCACTTCCAACCCCGAGATGCTATGATTCTTTCATCTGTGCTGTCCCTGTCCCTTAATGCCATAAATAATTGGGACATAACTGCAAAAAATTGCATTTACATGGCAAATGTAAATCATCCACTGCTTTGGGTAAGACCTGTCCTTCCTATTTTAAGCTCATGTCACTTAGTGTGTCTTTCTTCTGTCCTAGAGAAAATTACAGGAAACACAAGCTAAGGCAGATAAACCCACCAAAGTTGTAAATGCAAGGGGATCAAACTTAGAGACCTCTGTATTTATTTTTTGTGCCCTAATTGCATCTAATAGAACCAAATAAAATTGATATAGATAAAGGGTAAGCCTTAGGTGCTGGAAAATATCTTTCTTAAAAAAAAAAAAAGTTTATGTTACAGCAAACTAGGGACCAGTATAATGTTAATATTTATTTTTATGCCACCGAGAGATTGCTTTGCTCAGATTAAAACAACGGTGCTCTTTCTCATCATGACCTTGTGTAGTGTTCTCATCATTTTAGCAGCGGGTGAGTCCATTTCTTTCTAAGAATTTTACCAGTCAAGACATTTCATACGTTGATTTGATCAGGTGGGAAAAAAGCATAACAGTGAACCGACAGAAGAGTTTTGAAAAGAGTGTGGCAGAATTTGATCAGTTCCCATGGTTTTTATGAGAACAAAGGAAAATGCTCAGAGTTGAAGTCTTGAGAAAAATGGTAAAGGTAAGAAGAGGAGGACATGGAAGCTTATTAATTCAAGACACATCTTGAACTCTTTGAATCTGATCATTCTAATAAGCCACGTATATAGTTTCAGGCCCTAGTAGGCATTATTTCACCAGGCTCATTACAATGGGTGCATTGTGCTTAAAAGGGTCTCCAGGTTGAGGAAGCGACAGGACTGCAATATAAATCTCACGAGCTATTTGGACAATGATTTAAAACCGACCGATAGCCAAGTGCAAATACATAGATGCATTGTTGAGCAACTGCTATGTGCTGCTGTGTGCCGTGTCATGGAACCCTAAGCGCAGTGCTTGGAAGCTGGCGTAGCTACTGCAGCTTAGAGACGCCATCTTAAATAGCATGCTGAGCCCAGTTCTTCCTGATTCCTCATCTGAGGCTCATTCCACAGAATCCATGATGACAAGTTCTGGCCTAGACTGAGAGTCAATTTAATTCAGCACTAATAGGATTATTTAGGCATTTTACACCGATGTAGGCAAACAGGACTGGCCATGGTTTTGCAAAGATATAAAAAACAAGCAATGGCTAACAAGTCAAACTGCCTGCCACAAAGGATATTGACAGGGTCTAGTGCTTACTCTTACCTCGGGTGTTCTGCATTTCAGCCTGCGGGCTAACATTCTCCCTGGGTTTGAGGTGGGGAGAGGGGTTATTAGCTAGGTAGACCGAGGAGGAATATATAGCCGGAAAAGTGAGAGCTCCTTGGGAGAATCCAAAATTGGATTTGGATTCAGGCCAAAATGGACAGACAGGGATGGTTACATACTTTTCGGGGCCCAGTACAAAATGAAAATACAGGACCCCTTGTTCAAGAGTCAGGAAAGAAGCACCATTGAAAGAAACTAAATACGAAGCTTTTTCTTTTCTTCTGAGAAGTCTCGCTCGACTTGTCATAGTATTTTTTATTTGCTATTTAGTGTCATTCTAAGTTAAAAAAATTAAAATGTTAAATTATTAGCATAAATTTTACCATTTATCTTTATATTGGGCAATACCAGCTTTTTTGTTTATTTTGTTTTGTTTTTTTGTTGTTTTTAAGTAAGCTCCATGCCCAGCACAGAGCCCAATGCAGAGCTTGAACTTACAACCCTGAGATCAAGCCAGGTGCCCCAGGGCAAGGCTGGTTCTAAATGCAAATATAAGAGCATTCAACTCTTAGGTAGCATCACCGAAATGACACCATTTGTGCATGTGTATGCATTTTGTTCTTATCACAATAGCGAGCATGTTACACAAACTAACCCAACTGTTTTTATTTCACTTCCTTCTTTACTCACATCCTCATACTCTCTACTTTGCCCTACTGATGAGTCAGAATGGACTGAAAGAAAAGGCACCATTTTATAAGGGAACTATTGTCTTTTTCTTTCTAAGCCATCATTTTCAGTGTCTGTTGTTGGCTAACATAGGGGAATAACGTGGGTAAGAAGGACAGGACAGGTTTCTTCGGTCATTTGGGTTTCTTAAAACGCTGTCGTTGTCTTCCTGTGTTCAAAGAAAGTTCTGCTTCTAACAAAGTATGGCTTCTTGGGGATGTCAGTGCCCCTGTTTTCTCGGTTATCTTGTACCTGCTTTGAGTCCCACAGAACTCCCACGTATTGTGAGTCTACTGGAATTTTGTTTTTGTGAGACATCATGAATGCTCCCGTTTCGAGCTAGCAAGAAATAGTTGTGCCCATGCATATTGTGTGGATCTCCTAATCTCACGCATGTGCTCCGTTATTCCATTGAACTTCACTCATTCAAGTTCAAAGATAAAATTTTTAAGAATGTCAAGATGGCAACAACAGAGTGTGAGAACAAGCCTAGGGCTCTTCCAAGCACTGGTCCCCATGTGACTGCACAGACTGCACACTTGTGAAGCTGGCCTTCCCCGCTGACAGATGTGGAAAAGATGCTGGGATTTCTGCCAAGATGGGGTAGGACCTATAAAGTCTAGTTGTTCTACCACGTGCTCCAGTGGTAACAAGTAAAGACTGGTTAAAAGACAGAAAACCCAACTACGTAACGGCAGAAACGTAAACAGTAGTACATGGAACAAGGAGGAAAGTTAACCCATGAACAATTAGTGAGGTACTAGTGAGTTCCCTTCTCCACAGACTCCTTTCTCTCCCACCTTGGACCCAAGAGCAGGCCAACTCGGAGCACTCTGCGGTCGGCACAGGGAGCACAATCTCTGGGAGAAGCCAGTCTTTCTGACCAGAGACCTGGAACAAGGGGCTCCTGTCCCATGAGACTGAAAGAGAGGAGGAGATCTGTTTTTTCCCCCTCTTTTCCCACTCCCAGCCCTGACTCAAGGCCAGCTGCAGCCACAAATCCACATTGCTTGGTGGCACTTAAAACCTGAAGGAAAGCCTGTCTTCCCTGATTGGATTACGTAGAATGTCCTTGGTTGTACGAAATGGGCACTAAAGAAGTACTGGGCGGTGGGGTATATTGTTGGCGATCAATCTGTATTTATTTCTACATTTATCTATATACATGGAAAATCTGAGTTCACATGGATGCATCCAATTCCAAGCCAACATCAGAGGGTTTATTCTAGTGTTCTCTCCTTATTTGTAACTTTCTTCTTCATCAGTGAGAAACCTGGCTCCCGTCAGCCTTAATATCCTCACTGCTTCGATCAGCCCCTCTGTGTGTAATGCCCTGCTCATACTGTTCTGTGTGTGACATCCTGCCGTGGTCCACACCCCCCACCCTGCTGGATGCCCTCCTCACCCCAGCCAGGCTCTGATGCCCCATGACAACTGCTCCCTGAGGCTTCCCTTTCTTATTCTCAAGGACTCTAACATCCTCTCCTCCGAGAAATCCTGGTTCTCCCCAACTACTAGCTTGGATTGTCTTGCTTCAGGATTTCTTTTCCTTTAGTGCCCACAGTTCTTGGTCCTGCTTGGAAAAAGAAGAAGTAGACCAGACGAGGAGCAGTGGGCAGCAAAGCGAAGTTTATTGGGTGATAGTACAAAGCTCCCAAAGAGCGACGGACCCGAGAGGGTTGCCTTTGGAGTTTCTAAGCCTAGGGGTTTTTATGAGAAGGCTGGCGGGCTGTTTTAATCTGATTAACCCTCCATGCGCCTGTTACCCAATCAGGTTTTTGTCCACGCAGTCATCTACCTATCAGATAGTTAGTTGTTCACATGGGAAGGTGGAGGGTTCCTTCCAGGGTGGTATAGAATAACAGGATGAGGTCTTTTCCCTTTTCGTGGTAGTTTCCTATTAGGACAGGGGCCCCTTGCCTCTGCCTGCCTTTCTCCTCACTATCCTCCATTAGTCTCACCTACTGGCTTTGGGATTCTGTTTATCGGGAAAGGAGGAAAAGGAAAGAAGACCTTTGATTTTCAAATGCTGCCTAGCTGACTTCTATACCCAGCCTGGTGGGTCTAGAATTTCTCTAGCTCCTTTGTATGGTCTCCTCATTTACTGTGCTGTCTCAAGTACCTAGCAAAGTGCCCACCATATTGTGTGCACTGAAAAATATCTATTGACTCAATTAATGTTGCCATGACCTGTTAACAAGCCCCTGAGTTTCATGTTAGCTTGGGCTTCATGTTTCGATTTCTAAGATGTATAATCTGTACTGGATAACAGTGATAGCAAATATGTAGCTTGTCTCGTGCCCCATATTTTCCAAAGCGCTTGCCATGACTGAACTTAATCCACAACAGCCTAGGAATATGTACTATTACTATCAGTACTTTAGAAGGAAATTTGCAAGGCAGACAGAGGTTACATAAATTGTCCCAAAGTGTATAGCCAGTAATTCCTGGGGCTGGGACTTGAACCTAGCTTCAGAGTCCACATTCTTAACTACTGTGTGAGTGACTACGGTTTAGTTCTCCCTTGCACTCCAGATTGGCTCTGTTACTTTTTGTATTCACAGAGTATCTTTTGAATATTTCTGTATCGCACATGGCTTGTTTCTAATGCTGATACTGGGTATTAATTTCGCATAGTTCCAGGTTTATGATCTTCTCATCTATACCCAACCACATAATCTCTCTGGTCCCATTAAAACTCAGGGGCTAGGCGCCTGGGTGGCTCAGTTGGTTAAGCGACTGCCTTCAGCTCAGGTCATGATCCTGGAGTCCCAGGATCGAGTCCTACAACGGGCTCCCAGATCAGCAGGGAGTCTGCTTCTCCCTCTAACCCTCCCTCCTCTCATGTTCTCTCTCTCTCATTCTCTCTCTCTCAAATAAATACATAAAATCTAAAAACAAAACAAAACAAAAACAACAACAAAGAAAACAACTCAGGGGCCTACACTGGGTTTGCTGGGGATGGCAGAATGCATCCCAGTAACCACTAGTATTTACCCTGTCCACCCCTCTGCTAGCCACTGGGGGAAGTGGGATTGGGATGGATAGCCCCTTTTAGACTATAGAGAATGAGACTTACTAACTTCCTTCTAATGGGCTATTCATAATTGATAGGGTATACATTTCAAGCGGTACTTTAATCCTAATAATCAGATCATCAAATCTTAGTGATACCTTATTGTTTATTCTTTTATCTTTCTTATAATTTCAACTTTGTTTTACTTATCATTATTCGGGTTTTCAGTTTTGGTTGTGACTCCTTTTCCAGTGTTTTTTCATCTAAAATATTTGGATATTTTTAACTCCAGTGGTCTTTTTTGGGCCTCATCCTTCCACAGTAACTAGCTACACAGCTAAATCTGGGAGTGTGCCTGTATATTTACTTTTAAGTTGTCTTGATGAGCTCAACTGGAAATTTCCATCTGAAAGGTTTTCCCCCTAATCCCCAATCCTATTATTTCTAAGGCATGTGTTCTTGCTTCAGCCAAAACCCGCTGTCATCATTTAGAATCAGGGCTGAATATCCTATTCCTTTAAGACTTTCATTTTCATGCCCAGGACTTCCACATTCCCAGAATTCACCTTTCTTCCATTCCCTGGAAGTCATACTTTGTTTCCAGGCAGGATCGGGTACCAAATACACAATAGAATGTATTTCGGAGAACCCTTTGTTACATCTCGGCTGCACGTACAGGCACTCAGCACCCCATCTGGTTCCTCGAAACTTGGTTTTCTTTAATAACGACCATACATCATTTCCTTCTAGAGCTATGAGTAGTAGTTTTGTCTCGTTGCACTTGAGAATTTTATTGAGCTGCTTCTCCAACACATGTGCACATGCTTGGGGAGACCCTGCTCTCTGCCCTGGCCTTGGTCAGGGTGCAGCGTCCGGGAGACCTGTCTCAGCACGAGAGCTGTGGAGCATGGAGCTCAGAGGAGGGGAGCTGAGAGGCGGCCTCTTACGGAGATGAAGTGAAGGGCAAGGGAGCCCATCAGACGGATTTGTCAGTATGAGGGGCATAGCCAGGGCAGGGAAAGCCAGATCACAGCTGAGATGGGATTAAGCAGAAGGTGAGAATTGTCTGAGCCCAACAGGGGTTTTTATCAGGAGCCTACAGGCTCTTCAGATGGAGACAGGACGATGGCCGCTAAAGTCGGTGACCCAGCGTGGACACTCATTTTGTAGCTTCTGGGGTGCTGAGTTTTTCCCCTTTCCTTTGTGTGGCCATGTCCTTCTACTCTCCAGCCTTATGATGGATTTCCCTCCATTTCCTCACTGTGGTGCCATGAAGCATGGTTCACTTCAAGTAACTTTAACTTTTTCTTTTTCTGTGGAAGAGTTCCTGCTGCTTCTTCCTGATCAGCTTNTGATTTTAAGAACTCAAGCCACGCCTACTCGACACAGCCTGCCCGCAGGCTCCCCTGCTCTGGTCCACAGCCTTCACCCTGAATCCCCTGCCCTGCTTGATTTCACCCTCACTCCCGGCTTCTGACGTTATTGTTTCCCATTTCTGACCTTCTTCCTCCCCTCAGACCTCAGTACTATCTTTCCAGCTGTAAATTTTGCTGCTTTTCTTGACTACCATTTAGTTTTTCCAGATTGTCACTGCCTCCAGTAGTCAATGGCCAGGCTGGTCAGCCCCGCCCTGGAGGCTGTCTGTTGGCAAAGCTCCGGTGGTCTCTGGAGGGGATGCTCAGAGTCCTCTGAGTGGAATGCGCCACCTCTCTCCTACTGAGAAATTTGTCTTCCTCTCTCATTAATAGGAGTGTAGAGAGGGACTCTTCAAACAGAGGGATAGGGCGTGCCTGGGTGGCTCAGTCAGTTAAACATCTGCCTTCGGCTCAGGTCATGATCCCAGGGTCCTGGGATCGAGCCCCGCATTGGGCTCCTTGTTCAGTGGGGAGCCTGCTTCTCTCTCTGCCTGCTTCTCCCCCTGCTTGTGCATACTCTCTCTCTCTCTCAAACAAATAAAAAAATCTAACAAAACAAAACAAAAAAACCCCAAACCCAGAGGGATCAGCTATAGCATTTACTATTCTCATGGTGGTTGTTTGCCTCCGGCAGAGAGGCACACAGCATATCCTCCCTCGGCTTCCATACCTTTGTGTTGTCAGGCAGAGTCATAGTTCTTTATGGTTTTCCCTGCTGGCTCCCTTAATGGACTTCCAGAAAACAAGTTGTATAGAACAGTTCCCCTGCATCTCTGCTGAGATAAAAAAGTTAGCTTTTAAAAATTTTCTTCATAATGTCTCAAAGTCCTTTCTCTATTATACAGGGGCAAATTAGGGGGACAAATTTCAGCAAATTAGTACAATTATCTTTAGCCTGCTGGTACATTTCAGCAGGCCCTACCTACACTGTCTTCTGTCAGGAGCCCATGCAAAGAACCTGAATAATCTTGGAAATGCACAGATAATCCACAATCCTATTTTCCCTTTAACTTTAAGATTTCTTTCCAACTCATTTCCCAGCTTAATGGTTAGCAAGAAACAAAAAGGAAGTACTTCAATTGTAATTCACTTCCCTTCTCATTCATAATTGTAGATAGCGAGAGAGACCAGAAAGATGTGTGAATTTATTCAAGAAAATTTATTGTGCATCTCCTACGTGCTAGACACAAGGCTAAGAAGTGGCCTCAGAGAGATGAAAGAAACAGTGGCTGTTTTCTAGGAGTTGAGAGCCCAGTGGGGAATGGGGACCCACACAAAGTCCAACATAAATATTGACAGAAGAGTGTTTTAAGTTCTGTGAGGACATTTAACATACAGGAGGGAGAAGAGGCCCAGGGAGAGCTTCTGAGAGGTGACGGTGCCTGTGCTGAGTCATGCAAGGACGTGAAGGGGCTGACCGGATGTAGGAGGACACTGATTTCAGATGCGGGGAACAGCACTGACAGAGGAGGCAAGAACGCTTGAGGGGCATGTGTTGGGGTTGCAGGAAACATGGCCTGCCTGAAACATGGGGAATGTGGAGGTGTCAGAGAAAAGTGATGGTGGGAAGGAGAGAGTCTGGGACCAGATCATGGGGGTCTCACATGCCCTCCTATGGAATTGGAGCTCTGGCTCCACGGCTGGAAAGCCACTGGTGAATTTAAGCAGGAGAAGGGGGTTATGATAATGTGCTTTTGAAGAGGGTTTTGGCTCCAATGTAGCTGATGGTTTAGAATGGGACAAATAGAGAGGCAGGAAGATGAGAATTAAATTCATACTGGGGAGAGTTGTAAGGGTCTGAGTTAAGGCAGAAGCAGTGAAAATTGAATGACAAGATTTGAGGGACATTAAGGGAGTATAATTGACAGAATTTGGTCCCATTCTGACAGAGATGGAGAAATAGAGAGTAATTCCCAGACTTACCTTTTTCTGCTTAAGTAACTAGATAGACTTCACAATAGTAAAGGGCTTGTACTATAAAACATTGCTGACGTTTATTGAGCACTTTCTATGTGCTAAGTTGTTTAGGTATATTGTCTCACTTTATCTTTAAAATAACACTGTGGAGCAAAGCTTATTAAGCATGTTTTACAAATAGGAAAAGGCCAGCATCTTCCCCAGGATCATGTAATAAGTGGCCATACTGGGATTTGGATACAGGTGTGGGCACTTCCAGAATCTGACGTTCTAGCACTATCCTGTTTTGTCCACAGGCGATGGATTCGGTTCAGGGAAGAGATGAGGAGTCCTGTTTTGGACACGTAGGCGGATTTCTAACAGGTAGTTGTGATGTGGCTTTGAAGTCGAGTCAATGATCTGATCTGGGGCTAGATAGCTGGGGAAGGAGCCAGATAGACAACCAGGAATCCACTGAATTGTCCAAAACGTGACCTGCTGTGCTCCAAAGCTGGTTTCTTATCTCTGGAGACTGCACAAAAGAAGGAAGTCATGGTTATCTTCAGCAAGGTCAGGTCAAGCTGCCACAGCCTGTCCCTTAGCCTCAACCCATCTCATCGCCCTGCGGCTGTGACAGGAGCGGGTTAAGTTTGCTCCACTTTCTCTTTTCCTTATGATGATTCTTATCATGAGAACACATTAATCTTGTGCTATTTTCTGTTTTCATTACAATCTTTGTCACACAAGTGGAGCATCAGAATGTTAATGCCTCATATCTTCTGTGAAGAATAGTAGAATTCTCCGTTGCTTTGACCTTTCCAATGCTCTGTATTTCGATTGGGTCTGGAAGTTGATGATTAATGATAATTACAATAATTACACCAAGGGACTCGAAATATAAATTACCAAATGTTCAAAGGAAGCCACTTGAAACCTTTAATAGAATCTTGAACAATCTCTGTCCAAATGTTCCCACTTCCTCCATCAGACGTCCCTCGGTGAGTAGGTTGGGAGAGATTCAGCCTCGGTTGTAGCCAGAAGAATAAAAGAGCTGTGATTTGTGAGCCATGTTTTAGTTATATGAAGGGGGAAAAAAAGAAATCAATTTTTAAATCAATAGAATGGTCCTTCGCCCAAACAGCTTTGCTTAACAAAGAGTGAGCATTCCATAAAACAAGACTTCGCTTTCGATTCAGATCATTAACTACGATTCCCATTAGGCGGGAGGTGCCACAGGGAAAGGGGATATTTACTTGTCTCCTCTGCTCTGGTTTCTTGGCTTTAATTTTAGGGAGAGGTAGCTTTTCAGCATGGAGAGGTTAGGACTCTGTGCGGCCTTTGCTCCTTTGCCCACAGAGGCCACCCAAACCTGGCACTGATATCAGTGCAATCATATTCTCCATGAAGCTCTGCAATGGGCAGGATGCAGATTCCCTGAGGCCTTTTTTTTCTTTTTTTTTTTTTTTAAATAAGTAGTCAAAACACTGGCATGAAGGTTTCATTTTGAGACCCCTGGTTATTTTCTTCCTGCTGCAGAAATTCTACCTGCACTTGTGATGCAAGGGCAATATACAAAGCATTCCAATCTCGATCCAGAAGGTTGGAGAAGTGGCTGTCACACTAGCCTTCCAAAGGGAAGATTTGAGGATGGTGAGACATCTAAACACATCTGGGGGTTGTCACCTGGAGCATTTTTTCACAGGATGACAGAGAGGAAAGAACCACCTCTTGCTACAGTTTGGACATTTAAATACAGGCATCTTTTGACCATGTCAGTTTCTGCTACGGTATACCCTAGTTCTGCTTAGCATCATCCAGACGCTTAACATTTAGAAGTCCGTGTCTTGAGAATGTTGCGGGAGAGTAGAAGAATGGCTAGAGGAGAATGGTGGAGAGTCCTCATGGTGTCATTGTCTAGACATGGATAGGATGCTGTGGGTTTGCATAGAGGCCATGATTGATGGAAGCTTGTGCTACACGTGAGAAGCATTGCAACAGGCAAGATGTGCATTTCCTGAGGTTGGTTGGTTGGTTGGTTTCAGTGAGAGGGAATCTCAATTGAGGCCCCAGGGCATTGGGGCTCAGGCCGGAGGCCACCCTGCCGGCAAGGAAGAGCTGGCAGAGGGGCCTGATTTGAACTTCTTGGGGTGCAGGCTGTTGGTGCGGCTGCGCCTCTTGCGGTGGGTGAGATTGTGGGGGTGCAGGTGAGCATAATGCTTGCGGCAGATCATCTCGTCACGGTTGTTATTTCGGGGCCAGCTGGCGGAGGGAAGGCTCGATGATGCCGCCCCAGGGGCGGAGCACCAGGTGCGGGGTGGACGCTTTCTGCCTATTGTAGTCTGAGAGATCGTGGCCAAAATCAGACATTGCTGGTCAGGCGGGATGCCCTCCTTGTCCTGGATTTTGGCTTTGACAGTCTGTGGTGTCACTGGGCTCGACCTCAAGGGTGATGGTCTTGCCCATCAGGGGCTTCCCAAAGATCTCTATCTCTGAGACTGCCACAAGGCCACGGCCACCAAACCACCCGGCCTCCTTGTTG
This sequence comes from Ailuropoda melanoleuca, assembly GCF_002007445.2. Taxonomy (NCBI): domain Eukaryota; kingdom Metazoa; phylum Chordata; class Mammalia; order Carnivora; family Ursidae; genus Ailuropoda; species Ailuropoda melanoleuca. The sequence continues at coordinate 4,345,697 of NC_048237.1, forward strand.
AAGAGTGGTTTAGTTTTTAATAAAATTGTAAGAGGTACACAGCCCTAGGCAGGCCTTCTGGCCAGTAGACAGCAGCCCACCCTCTTGATTTTGCTCTGGGATCTCCAGGGCCCGAGAACACCACCTGTATACTCAGAGGCATGTTGTGAGCGTGGCCGTGAGGATTCTCAAGTTCAGGTAGGCCGACCTCTATTTCAACTGATGGTCAGGGTATTTTGGGATATGTATCCTTTCCCCAGAAGATCCCATGGATCCCAGAGGTTTCTAATGAATCTGTCTGGATCATGCCTAGATAGTTTCAGGTAAACCCTAACCTCTAAGAGTGTTTTATACTCATGAAGAACATGGTGCCGAGTGTGTGCATACGTGGCATACAAGCATATTTCTACTTTTCTTAAAATTTCCCTTTTGAGAGGTGTCACACTTCTCTTTGGCCTACATTACATCCCAGAGGACACATGTGTGGGACGAGAGTTTAGTCCATAATGTGAACTGGAGCATGACCATCTGAGGCAAGTTCTGTCATTATTGTTACTGCTTCTCCCCTGTCCTTTGCTTTGGTAGCAGAAACAGAGCCCTAGAAGGGTGAACTTGAATTCAACCTGGCTGCCTGATGAGTTAATAAATGAATCGAGAAGCATTTGGTCAGTTCTTTTCTTCAAGGGGAGGTATGCTTTTTTTGAGCTTTATATTCTGCAGAGATATTCAGAGCTTGTAAACATGAGCTCAAGGAAACGCAGACTGTGACAGTTGATCTTGTAATATGGGTAGTTACCACCATATTAAATCGCATCCTGATTTTTTGGAAAGCACAACGCTTTTGATCAGCTATTGAGGTCATGTTTGTGGGGTCAAGTATCCCATTATACTTATATTCTCTTCCAAATGGATTTGTACCTTTATTTTATTCTGCTGGTTGTTTTTCTGGCCTATTATTACAGCTATTATTGCAGCCTTAAAAATAGCTCCTGTTCCCACTTGCTGAAGTTAAAAGCGACATTCCTAAAAAAAAAAAAAAAAGGAAGGAAAGAAAATAAGTGGATCTAATGAAAAAGTTAATATACTAACCTCCCCTTTTGAATTCGAGGTATGCATGTGTGTATGTGTTTGTGTGTGTGTGCGTATTTTGAGAAAGACAAAAAGAGAGTTTGTTAACAATATTTGTACCTGAACTCAGAGTGACTGAAGACAGATTCTCTTGTCTTTGCAGAGTGGAGAGAAAGAGGGTTCAGATGCACAAGAAAAAGAACAGTGTCAGTACCAGAAGGGACATATGGCAATACTGGCCAATATGCGAGGAACCCATGCAAATGCTACAAGCTACAATTGTTGTTTGGAGGCTGCCTAATGAGTCTGCAAAACTACCCAAATTCTAAGGTTCTATAACTGCCTCACTTAGCTTTGATTTTTATAAATAGTCACATTTGTTCCAACCCCTGTCTCCACATCCTGTTAGTAATATCGGTCAATTTATATATGTCAAGTGGGAAGTACATTAATTTAGATTCCCTGAACATCTGCTGGTGCCTAGATGGACTTGAACTGAAATTAAAATCATTGAGTCATTCACCCCACAAATATTTATTGAGCATACCGGGGCCTGTACAGTCTGTCAGAAGGCTCCCTCTGCAACTAAGGGCACCCTGTGAGAGGAAACACCCACGAGAATTGTGAAAAGAAATAAAAAGCCAGTTGGAGCAGGCCCTGGAGAATTCACTCATCTCTTCCTTTGTGATTATTACTGTTCCCAAGACTTTGAACTGCTGTGCGTCTAGATTCCCAACTTGTATTTGAGACTGGCTTTTCTGGGTTCGTCTTGTGTTTCCTGGTTTCTGGATTCACTCCTCCTCCTTCAGCTACTGCGTGGTTCTATTTAGGCCCGTTTGATTTCCCAACTCTGTACTCCAGCCATAAGAGCTTCAAACCCTGCCTTCCAGCTCTTCTTCCTCATAGGTGGAAATTGACCTGGGATGAGGATGTGGAGGGAATAAGGCAAAGCCCCCATTGTCCAGGACCCTAGGTGCTCTTTACCATGCAACAGAATAGGGTCTTATTCTAAACAAGGGAGAGATAGCCTCGCCTGAATATCCTTGGTGGGTTCTAAGGTCTTGTCAGTTTGGGTGTGACCGAAAAATTCCGTGGCTCCTTTGGTCATGCCCATCTCCATACCTTAAAGTCAGTGTTGGTGGTGCTCAGGCATGACCATGACCCGTTGCCGGGCACGAACTAAGCTAAATGTGGCAAGAGGATGAACTCGTTTCCAATACCGGCTCTCTGCAAGCCTGCTTTCACTCTTTCCTGCCCTCATCCTGCAGGGTGTGATAATCACTTGCTCATTGATTCAACCTCTTCTGGTGCTGAGTGGAAGCTGTTGTAATCAATTAAGGTCACGGGGATTCTATTTGTGTCCCACTGCCACAGCCTTGGAATGATACCCTACTGCCATGAGATAGTTAATTCAGCTGTCGAGATGGCCCCTCTTAAGACTGAGATAGATGGACTCATTTGTGTTTCCTGGTCTTTCCTTTCACATGCACTGTTGTATCAATCACAGAGGTCCCTTTTCAAATGATCCCCGTACATCAGCGTCAGTGTCATAATCGCATTTAGGATAATACAGCGTCACCCCATGTTGGGACCTTTACAGTTTACAGGTGTTCCACCCCGAGTGCATTTGATGTCACAATGGTAGTTTGTGGATCCATCATGGGTATGAAATAATCACCATCACCGGTGAATCCCCCAAACCCAAATTATTCAAAACAGCGAATGCCTTTCAATAGCCTCGTTTTTTTTTTTTTTTTTTTTTTTTTTGCCGCCCTCCATGGTTTGTAAACGTGACACTGACCTTCCGGGTTTATCTATTTCTCTCATTCATAGGGCTCCCGATAGCTTACATCGTCCGTGGCATTCTTTAGGAACAACGTTCACTTTGTGATTCCTCTGAAAGCCGAAAGCTCAAAACACTGAGCAAACTGAAAACCCAAAGCAAAAGCCCCTCGTCCTCTTGATCATTAATCACTGGCTGGGTGTGTGTGTCAGAACTTGGTGCGGCTCTGATTTCTCTCCTATGCCCTTCGGGCAGAAACCTCTTCTTATTTGTGTCTTCTGGAGCACCCAGGACACTGCCGGAGCTCCATAAATAATTAATCTCCCCAATAATAATGGGAAGCAGCAGCTTCCAAGAGCCTTCCTCTCCCCCGTTCTGTGAAACTGATGTTACGGTATTTTGACGATCAAAACAATGATTAAGCGACTTTGGCACACACTGGATGTTTGGGCAAAACGCGATTTTGCTAATGCATCCTCTCGTTCCTCCCTCCCCCAACACTCGTATTTTAATGATTTCTAATTAATATTGTAATATTTCTTGAATAATTCATGTTTTTAAACAAGAAGGGCTGGCATAAATTTCTGTCCATCTGTTTGCGTACTGCAGGGCTCTGCACAACAGACACACACAGTCTGCTCCCCTCGGAGACTCGGGGAAGAGCCCAGGGAACAGAGAAGCAGCAGAGTATGGGGCTGGGTGCTCAGGCCTCCCCAGAAGACAGGGGCCCCTCAGGTTGCCTTCTGAGGTTTCCAGGCAGACACCTTTGTCTTTGCTATCACCCCCTCGTCATTCCATTTTTCTCTCCCGACAGGCGCCTGAAGTCCTCAAGCTGCACTTCGTTACCCCGAACCCTCCTCTCCTCCTTCCCCAGCTGTTGCCTGAACTCCATGTCCTCTCACCGCCAGCCCCATCACAAAGTCATCTTTTTGCCTCTTGGGACATTGCTCAAGGATAGGTGCGAACCGTCATGTGATAGATTAGTCAGGACGAGGTGGATAAAAATCAGGGGTAGACTTCTCCATGTGGTCGACAAGTATATCTTGAGCACCTGCTGCTGGCTCGGAACCCCGCAGAGCCGGGGGGCATCAGGCCATTGGGTGATCTTGGCCAAGTAACCCCACTGTTCCTCCTTAGAGCCTCCTGAAGGATCCATTTGGGGCTCTCTAGACGTCTAAGGGGGGATCTTTTAAGAAAAGCCTTAAAACCCCTTTCTGGGCACCTGCTGATTCTAAGGTCACAGCTCAGGCTACCGCTGCGAGGTGGTGGAAAGCCGTGGGTGGGTTTTTTGGTTTTTGTGCGTTTTTTAAAATTTTCATTGTCATTGTGCTGTTCAGTAAAAACCAACCTAGGGACTGGAGGAAAGGTTTCAGAATACAAGCTTAGCTCCGTCCTGAGCCTGCCATCCCACCTCCAAACCCTGTGGGGTGGTGATCTTTCCTTTGTTCAGGACTAAGGTCACATTCCGTTGAATTCAACAGAAAATTACTCAGGGCCCCGGAAGCAAGAACTTGTTTCCTTTTCTTCCTCTCTCAGGTTTAGGAAGGCTGCTGCTTTAGAGCAGTTTCCCTGGGAGACCTGCTGTCAAGTGACTTTCATTTCCCCCCTTCTTCTTTGGAGCTGGAGGAAAGACTTTCATATCTATCATTTCTGCCTGCATTACAGCACTACTGATGCTGGGCTGACCCTGCTGCTGGGGCCATTAATGTGTGTCACTGTTAATTAGCAGCCAATGGAATGCCCAAGCCAGCGATGTGGTTCACTGAGATGGATGTGCTTGTTTTGATTGCATTGCTATTGCTGGGGTAACTCTCATTTGTACTAATGATTTCCAAGTAGGTAGCAAAAGGGTAGGAGGGAAATGACTTAATTTGATTTTTCCCCCCACTATCTCTAAGAGCCATTTGAGTGGTGAAAACACTGCAAGGAAACAGCTCCCGAATTCGTTGAGATCTCTGGAAAGACAGATTGTTATTAACTGACCGTATGGAGATAGGGAGTGCTGGGATTATGTGTGCGGTATAATCTTTGCAGAATGGAGATAACACACGCGTCCTCTGACGGACTGCAAACGACCTCTATAGACAGAATCATCCTGCAGACAGAAGGGTCGCCTGTTGCTGTTGCTCGTCCTAACGACACCGAGAAGTGGGGAGTGAAGCCGAAAGTGAACACAAAGTAGTAGGGGGTCCGCTGCTGGTAGGAAGAGCAAAAATGCAGCTCGTCTCTGCCCAAAGGGCATAGGAAGGTGGGATGGAATTTAGGGAAGATGATTACATTTACACGAGGGAATTCATAGTGAGGGAAGTTGAGCCTCTTAATAACTCTGAAAGTTTTCAGAATGTACATTTTCCTTCTTACACGCCTCCAGTGTCCCCTTGACACGTGGGCATCATGTTCTGTCTCATAATAGCGTTGCCACATTTCCCAACCCCTGGCGGGGGGATTCCGAAAGGACATCTGCCTAGAACTTATTGGAATCAGAAACTTGTGTCTCTAAGCTCAGTTATATTTCAACAGCAATGAACAATTTTTATACATGTCCCTCTTGGTGCATTTCCTGCCCTCAGCCATTGTATTCGGGGACTCTGCCATACTTCCCTCTATCTCCAAACTCAGTCCTGGCTACTTCCTCTCTCATTTCCAGCATTTAGCTTTCTGGGAAAAGCACTCGGATTCTACTCTGCTGTTTGGAAACATCTCACCATGCACCCATCTTTCACCTGTGCAAGACTGCTACTCCCTCCAGGGTTTGGGAATCTTCAATGAGCTTCTTTGGGTTGTGCGCCATTTGCCTTTTCTCCCTCTCCTGGATCGTCAAACTTGCCAGCTTCACCGATATCTCTTGAGTTTCTCTCATAAAAGAAATTAATGTAGCTCTCATATTCTGTATTCAAAATCCTGTATTTCCCCTTCCCTTCCTAGGAAAGTTTCTTGAAATAACCTCTAATGAATATCTCTGCTTCTCACTCTACGTCTGAGTCTCAAACAATGAGGGCGACACTTCTGCCTCTGTCATTGTCACTCCACTAAACTGCCCAGCAAAGGCCACAGTTCTCATCTGACATGGCTTCTGTATAGAATTGACCACAGTTGGCCCTCCTTGTCCATGGTGTTCTTTCCTCATTTGGATTGTTTTTCATGACAGTTCTCTTGCTGGGCTGGTTGTCTAATGCTTCTGGTGGCCCCTTCTCAGCCTTGTTTGTGGGATGGTCATTCTATGTCTATCACTTAGACGTTAGAATTCTTGAGGGCTCTCTGTTCTGTTCTCCTTTTCATCACGATCTTTTGCAGAAATCTTATTGTAGGTTTTAGTTACCACATACAAGCTGGCATTATCCTCTGGCCTCCCCCACCCCTTTTAAAATCCTTGACTCTTTTCTTAGCATTTTATCTAAATGCATGAAGCATTTTCTTCAGGACCCCAATTCTTCTCCTCTAACTCATTATGTTCAAAACCAAAACAATCTTCTCTTTCTTTGAGTCTAAAATGTGATCTCCTTCCTGTATTCCCTCTCCAGAGACTGACAGCCACCCACCCAATTGCCCAAACTGGAAATGTGGCCCTATCTTCTCTTTTATTCTCACCTGTCATCCAGGGTGTGTCCTCTTGACTCCGTAACTCATTGTCACCTTCACCATCACAGCCCTGATTTGTATCCACCTCACCGTCAGATAATTTTTCTAACTCGTGTGTCAGTTTCCTGCTCGGACACCTTGTATTCTCCCACGTTTCTTGTCAGATAGAAAGCTATTTGGTCCCTTGTACTTTCCCAACCTCCTTGTCCACCATTCCCCCTCCCACACTGTATGCTCCCCCAAGCTACGTGCAGCCCCCAATGCTGCCACATGCTTTCATTTTTCCATGCCTCCGTACCCGCTGACTCCTCTGCCTGGATGTCCTTTCCCTGGCCAGCGCCTGTTCCTCCATGTCCTAGGTAAGGATCTGTGTTGCCTGTCAAGCTTTCCAGGACCCCACAGAGAAGATTGAAGGCTCTTTCTGCATTCTGTTCTTCTGAAACTCTGGGGTTGCTGTTTTTGTTTTGTTTTGTGCATGCTTCCAGCTACTGGACTCTAAGCATCTTGAGAGAATGACTCTTTTTATATTTGTAATAACTGCTCACCGCCTAGCACAGTATAAAAGTTAAATAAATGTTTATTAGAGTTACGTAATGATTCCACCTTTCACTTGAGGTCATTCTGTGTTTTCATCAGCTCTGAACTCGCATTTTATTAAAATGAGAGCAGAATCACCTCTAATTGCAGCTACAGAAAGGTGGGCTGTGGCTGTGTCCTTGTCACTTAAAATGTTTGTTACCTGGCATAAAATGTTTGATCTTTCTGGTCCTCAGATAGGAGCTTGCATGACATCAAGGTTTTTCTATTGTTTCCTGAGGAGACTGGGGCTCCTTGAAGGCAAGAGGAGGCTGAAGACCGGGGACTCTGCGCCCTCCTTCTTTGTTTCAAAGAGCCGCTCCACCTTCGTCAATTTTATATATTGTGATCACATGTAGAATTGTCTTTAAACCTAAGATTCCACTGCTAAAATATAATTTGGAAACCGCTTCATGGGGTTATCTCTAATTCTCTTCTAGCTGAAAAAAT
>NC_048237.1:4353231-4359528 GCF_002007445.2 Ailuropoda melanoleuca
CAAATTGTCTCCAGCTATGAAAACAATCGAGATGTAAAAGAAAGAGGCATCTTTTCTATGGTCCCTAAAACAGAATAAGGAATGATCCGTGTCAAAGGGCGTAGATGGCACTGTCTGAGGAGGGAAGAGAAGCCTCAACACAGTAAACTTGTTTCGTTGGTGTTTAATCGGAATCTGGGGAACATCTCCCATTGCATTGGGAGTAGTTTTGGCCTAGATGAGAGACTGGATTCTAGGCCCTGTGGCACTCAGGCAGAATGCTGCCCTCGGCATTAGACCCCTTGGATGGCAGTCATTGAAGCAGACTTAGCTCCTACTCCTTTGTAAAATGGGAAAAAGGACCACCCATGTCACAAGGCTCTGTGGGATGGAGCACGATAATTTGTAGAAATTTAAAACACATTATGACGTTTTAAAATGTACTATGCTAACTAAATATCAGACATTATTAAATGAAGATACATTTGTAATTTTCCCTTGATTTCACATTTTAACTGTTAGACACACACAAGCCAGGGTTGTCTTTTTTTCTCTTTCCATATGTCTTTGAATCAGTTCCTTCCATCCCATGCCTAACCCACCATATGCACCCTGACATCTGGGAGGAATGCTTTTTTAAAATATTGCATTCTGTACTCCAAATGCACAAAATACCAACCTGCATCAAAAAGAGTGTTGTGGGTTTTCCAAATTCTGTGTCATGGACCCCTTTCTGGGCGTAGAGGAAGACTTGCAGTTAGGCTGTGGTTATTTGCTTATGTTTTGGTCAATGGAATAAGGACAGAAATAACGTATGCCATTTCTGGGCCTGTTCATAAGCCTTGCTCAACTATCCACAGTGTGTGTGTGTCTGTGTCTGGTGTGTGTGTGTCCGTGTCCATTTTCCACAAATGCTGGAGGCCAGGTGTTTAAGATGTCACTCAAACAATACAGAAATAGACTAGATCTCTGAGTCACCATTTGGGGGGCAATCACCCCAGAAAGCCACCTGACACACATCAGGCTGTGACTTGAATGAAAATTGACCCTTCGTTGTATTAAACCCTTGAGATTTGAGTTTATTTATTGATTTATTTGTTAACCTACTATATTTTGACTAACATGCAAATTAGTACCCAAAAAAAGAGCAGTGGCTAAAAACAAAAACCTGAAAACATGAGGCACTGGTTTAGTGTTGGAAGGTAGGTGGCTCTGACATGAGAGTTTATCATTCTTCTTACATACCTGGGTCACATTTATTATTTTTAGTTCCTTGGCTATTATCGAGGTTCAAGGGAGACTAAAAATGATGATAAATAGCATTTATTGAACTCTTACTGTGTGCCGGGCACTGGAGTGAAGTCCATGCATCGCCTCAATTAATCCCCACAACTTTGCATTGGAAACACCATTATTTTATCCCTCTTTATTTTGAGAATTGGAGAAGCCCAGCTTCCATGCTATCACATCTGCAATGGGATATCTGGAAAGTTGAGTTTTCCTTATTTTGAATTATCTGGGGATAAGCAAAGAGACTGTCTTAAGAGAAAGTACTTACTAGCCTAATTTACTAACTTAGATTACAATTTAACCTAGTAAGCTAGAAAGGAGGAGAACTCACTGGGAATAGTGAATGTCTTAGTAAAACCATAGTACATTACTTGGGCACTCTTCAAGTTGGACAAAAATAAATCACTCGCTCGCTCGCTCTCGCTCTCTCTCTCTCTCACACACACACACAACAAATTAAGACAGAACAGGAATCTCTCATTTATGCACCAGAATACCAGCATACTTGTATGCATACCAAATACTACCTATAAGATCTGAGGAGGATGGCTGTGGTAAGAGCTCTGGCTTCTGGGCTAGACCATCCTATCCAGTACAGTAACCACCAGTGCGTATGTCCACTGAACATTTAAAATGTCTCATTATGAGATGTGCTGTGTTAAATACACAGCAGATTTTGAAGACTTAGTAAAAAATGTAAACTATCTCATTAATATTGATTAAATATTGATTGGTATTTTGTATATAGTGGGTTAAATGTACTATTTTCTCTGCTTTTATCTCTTAAATGTGGCTAGCAGAAAGTCTGAAATTACATCTGTGGCTCACCTTGTGGCTCGCATTGTATTTCTGTTGGACGGTGCCGGGCTTGAGTGTCAGGAATTAAGCAAGCCCGAGTAAACTGCAGAGAGTGTTTCTATTCCAGAAACAGTTCAGATTCTAGTGAAGGTGATGTTTTGAGTCCATTTTGGAAAGATTTTTCTGAAATCCTCACTTAGTCTTTTGTTCTTTTTTTTCTTGATCATCCCTCCTGGTCTCCAGCCGCACAGATGATCTCAGATCTTCTTATCAATGATGCAGTTGCTTAATATTGAGGGATCTATCAACTCTCAAAGTAGCTATGGGCAGACCAGTGCTTCTTAAATTTAAATTGTATGAAAATCATGGTGGTGGTAGGAGGTCTTCTTAAGAGCAGGGTCTGTTATTAGGTCTGGGAAGGGGCCAGGGCTGCAGGTCTGGGACCACACATGAAGAAGCAAGAGGCTGGGGCACCATAGATCCACCAGACATCAAAATATGGGAACAAAGAGGGAAAGTGGAGTGATTGTCATAAACTGTCAGAGTGAACCCTCTATCCTCAATTAACTTACTCTTCTTTCTCCTCTCAGATTGAGCTGTATCTATAGGAGGTGAAATGAACAGGCCACAGCACAACTAATCTGCTCAATTCTACTGTTGCAAAGATTGATGGAGACCATCGTGTGATCAATTTGGTCATGACACTGGGTATCAGTCATGAGCATGACTGAAATGAATGGAATCACTTTACTCCAATCTGGTCTGCTTTCATTGTGTAAATTTAGCTGCTCCTGAGGGCTCGGGGTCAGGGAAATCAGCACTACACCTAAGTCTAGTAACCTTCCCGAGATAATTTATTAGCAAAAAATCAGCATATTCATGCATATTAGTTATTATAAGGGACAATCAATCAATTTGCCTGCCTTACTCGTTCTCTTCTCAGAGGGTGTGCTTACTTTCTGTTGAAGTTAGAAAGTGTCACAATTTAATGTTTGTAAAAATGAAATTTTGTTGTAAGATAATGAGGTCAAAATTCAAATTAATTTAGGAAATCAGCTCAAAAATGGTTTCTAAAAGATAATTAAGGAAAATGTTTGGAGTAGTTAAACAATATTTGAAATGAGTTTATGAGCTCCCAAAAGGCTACTTAGAAGAAAAAACCCTATATGGTTTTGTAATTTTTAAAAATTTAAAAATAAACTCATTACATAAGTCTCGATATATACCTCATTAGAACATCTTTGCAGTGTGGATATGGAGGCATAGTCACTCGTGTCATATCTAAAATATAAATTTTGCATGACACTTTGGGGTTTTTGAAATCCTCAGTATGGAAAATTTAAATTCCTGTGACCTTGAGTCTCATTTTCCGTCACTCCTAACGTCAAATTACTTTACCGTTGATTCTTTTTCTGGTTATTCCTGCAGTGGCCTCCTTATTTGAATTCAGATCTGGTTCAAAACATTGGCTGCTACTTTGACCTACACTGACATTTCAAAGGCTGAAGAATAATTAGTGAAATAAAAACCTCATAATTACTTTCTAACACACACCCACACAAAGCCTTTTGTTGAGCTGGCAGAATGGATTGGGATTTTTGTTGTGTTGTGTTTTGTTCTAAATGATTGAGCATGGGACTAAAGTGAACTGACAGACATTTCTTGAATGCACAAAATGATCTGAAAGCTAAGATAGTCAGTGTTTCACCTAACAGTATTGAAATCTTACTTGAGAATCAACTTTATTCGAAATCTGATTTTAAACTTCAACTCTAACAAAAAGCAAGTCTTTCTTTGGAAATAACTGTAAAAGAGAATATGATATCATATTGATAACAACAGTCTGGTTGTTTGTTGTTGTTGTTGGCCTTTGGCTAGGTTGGAGAAGACTAAATAGTGAATTGTTCTGATTCAGATGTTGAGATGGTTTGAGCTACTTGTTCAACTATCCCAGGAAAATGTTTCCTACAGTAAACACATGACAAATAAGTTTGTATTGCGTTGGTTCTTTCCTCTTAATCTGATTTGTTGGTTGGACTGGTGTAAGAGGATCTGTCCATATTTGTTGTGATGACTAAAACCTTCCTTTTGGAACTTTGAACAAATGAGTGCGATCTTGCTTGTATTGAGCTTCCCCTGTCAAAAGAAGAGAAAATCAGAGAGGAGCCGCCTGTTGTTGGTTGGGTTCCATGTGAGAGATTCATCCCCGGGTCTTTGTGGTCTACACGTTTCTACAGAGAAAAATAAAATTTTGAATGCAGAAGACCATTATCAAAAAAACCCAGAGTACTACTCATCTCTAAGTTAGGCAGTGTGTCGTGTGGTTCTCCACAATACAGGGTTGGTTTCTTTTGTCAGGTTATTTTTTATTGCTGTTGTTTGTGCTATTTGCAGGGAGGTTTTGTAACAGCTAATGTAATCAATACATTGAACAAACATGCTCTTTCGTAAATAAGACACGATTTAAAAAAGTGGTATTTCTCAAACTTTTCAATCTTAGGGCCCTTTGCAATGTTACAGTGACTGAGGACCCTTAGATGCTTTTTGTATGTGGGTGATATATATTGATTTTAGAAATCAAAATTGGGGAATTTAAAACAGTGACACACATTATATGTTAACAAAATAATATATATTTTTATTTAAAAATGTATTTTTCAAAAGAAATAGTGAGAAGAGTATCATTGTTTTACATGTTTATAAATTTCTTTAACACCTAACTTGATAGAAGGTAGCTGGAAGATATCATAGGTCATATAGCCTCTGAAAAATTCTATTACATGTAGAAGATAGTAAGAAAATAAGACTGAAAAATAAAATTATGTCTTATATTATTATTATTATTTAAGGATTTTATTTATTTGAGAGACAGCAAGAGAGTTGTGCACAAGTTGGGGGAGGGGCAGAGAGACAAGCAGACTCCCTGCTGAGCTGGAAGCTGGATCCCAGGCTCATGACCTGAGACAAAGTCAGATGCTTAACCAACTGAGCCACCCAGGCACCCCTGTCTTACGTTATTATGAAAATAGTTTTGACCCTGTGGGCTTTCTGAGTGTCTTGAGGACCCCGCAAGTGTCCCGGGAGCACACTTTGAGAACTCCTGGTCTGAAGATGAAACTGAGAGTAAGACTGAAAAACTCTATTAAAACCTCAAACAGATTTAAAGTGGAAAAAGTTTCGTTTAAGAATCTTACAGGTGTACTCCAGATCCTCCCATTAATCTATAGGAATCCAATGAATATCAAGTGTATTGGGCTACAGGAGCTTTCCAAGAATCTCAAGATAGAGAAGAACTTAATGGTACGGATGTGGATTTTGTCTAGGGGAATGAAGCCAATAGCTTCATAGGAAGCCCATACTTTTTTTTTAATTTAAATTCAATTAATTAACATATAATGTATTATTGGCTTCAGAGGTAGAGGTCAGTGATTCATCAGTCTTATATAATACCTAGAGCTCATTACATCACATGCCCTCCTTAATGTCCGTCACCCAGTTACCCCATTCTCCCCACTCCCCTCCCCTCCAGCAAACCTGAGTTTGTTTCCTATGATTAAGAGTCTCTTATGGTTTATCTCCCTCTCTGGTTTCATCTTGTTATATTTTTTTCCTCTCTTCCCATATGATCCTCTGATTTGTTTATTAAATTCCACGTATGAGTGAGATCATATGATAATTGTCTTTCTCTGATTGACTTATTTGGCTTTGCATAATACCCTCTAGCTCCATCCACATCATTACAAATGGCAAGATATCATTTTTTTGATGGCTGAGTAGTTTTCCATTGTGTGTGTGTGTGTGTGTGTGTATATATATATATATATATATATATACACACACACACACATACCAATTCTTCTTTATCCATTCATCTATCGATGTACATCTGGGCTCTTTCCATATTTTGGCTGTTGTGGACAATGCTGCTATAAACATTGGGTGCAGGTGCCCCTTTAGATCATTACATTTGTATCTTTGGGGTAAATACTCCTCAGTGCAATTGCTGGGTCCTAGGGTAGCTCTATTTTCAACTTTTTGAGGAACTCCATACTATTTTCCAGAGTGGCTGTGCCTGCTTGCATTTCACCAACAGTGTAAAAGGGTTCCCTTTTCTCTGCATCCTCACCAACATTTGTTGTTTCCTGACTTGTTAATTTTAGCCATTCTGACAGTTGTGAGGTGGTATCTCATTGTGGTTTTGATATGTATTTCCCTGATGTTGAGTGATTT
>NC_048237.1:4359628-4401351 GCF_002007445.2 Ailuropoda melanoleuca
AAGTGTAGGTATTTTTTGCCGAGTTAGGATTTAAAAATACAGCGTATCGCTGAACTTATTTTTAATTAAAAAATATAGCTTGACATTTCAGTTTCACATCAGCAATGGCCTTCGATTTTAGTTGTTACTGTTTGAAAATATATTGCAAACCAATTAAATGTTGTAGAGTAACAAATAAAGGTATCAGTGATAAATAGAATAAGAATTTTTGGCTGGAAGGATGTATGATTAATTTCAGCATCATATTAATATTTATAATCTGAACCGGCAGATTTATTTCAAATTATTCATAGTGTTTATTATGTGTGTGATGTTTTACTCAATGATTGGTAAATTCCGAAAGCAATTTGAGCATTTAAAAAATTTTCGCCTTTATATAGCAAGGAAAGGTAATGAAGAGGAACTACTGTCCTTTTGCATTAGAATCTCTTTAATTCAACAATAAATATTCACCAAAGTGCATGCTATCTTGAGATAAGGTCACTTTGATCATCTATTCTATTAAAAATATGTTTATTTTACTTACAGGTGTCATCCCTTAGGACAGGCAATTGACGTTTCAGCTAGTGGCCTTTGTCAAGGAAATAAAACTTACTTTTAATGGAATGGAAGTTTCTAAATGACCCAATCTCAAGAATCATGCACTTTGGTGAATATTTATTTATTATAAACTAGTAAGTTGAAAATGCAATTTTCCCTGCAGAAGGTGATCTGGTAGCGTTATATCCGTTGTGTTCATCTCATTAGAAAAAAAAAAAATCATTACGGTACTTAGAAAACCATGCAGGCATTCCACTAGTTCTTTAATTTGCTCTCAGTTCACTTGTTTTTTGTTTCTTCTTAATGATCCTTTTATGCTTGTGTCTTTTCCTTGCCCCCATTTATTCTGTCTTTGCCTCTTGTTTTGTCCCTATTTTCCCCCTTTATTAAATTTAAATCATTGTTTGTTCTTCCAGGAAAAATTCAAGAGGTTATAGTATGCACACATTTCCCTTACATCCCTGTTTCTCCTCTTTCCTTGTCTCCTGCTCCACAGCGTCTCCTTGCTATTTTCCTTTCCACGTCTGACAATCATCTTTCCCAGCTACTCCATGAGGGCAAAGTACCCACACTGTTTCAGGAGTTGGTTCTCAGTCCAAAGAAACAGAGGGGCAATATCTCAGCATAAGAATAAGGGGGAAAAAAACCCAATTATTATTGTACAACTCTCAGATCACTGAATAATACTTCAATCTCCATAGTTCACATCCCATTTGATTCTGATGACACTGTGACAATGTAACAGCCAGAGTTAGACTTTTCCATGCTACTTAAAATCAAACTAGTAGCCGGCGACCAACTTTTTCTTGCTTGATATCAATTGGGTAGTAATCATCACATGTTTGGACTAGCTAATGAATTAATGGCCATTGCCTATTTCTAGTTCTGTAGAAACCCTGAAATGGACTTTCTCTAGTCTGACTGTAGTGACATAAGGCTTCTACGTTTTCTGTGGTAACAAAAAGTTCCAAAGTGTCAATTACATAGCATACATATAGTTAGAAACTATATCCTTATTCACACATTCTTTCTTTCTCACTCTGGGTTGGCTGGGGGTTTTAGACGTGTTAGCTGCTCAGGGACTAAGGCTAGTGGAAGTTCCTTCTCGACATATGTCTTCATTTATTTCTGTGGTGCGGTGGTGCATGGTGCCCGGGCTCAGATCTTTCATCCAGCGGTGACAACATGATTACTTCTGTTCATATTTGTTGGCCAAAGAGAGTTACAGCACTTACCTAACTTCAAATGGGTTGGGAAGTACAGTTTTAGCATAAGTTTCAAAAAAGCTGAGAACAAGGGCATTTATGCATGGCCCCGTTCAATACACAGCTCTCAGACAAATTCATGGAGTCACTAGAATTGGAGCTTATGGGTTCAAATGTCACCACATACGCAGGAGATGAGTTCTTTCACTTGGCTACATTTGGGGCTATGGGTACTGGATCATAGACCGTTACGTAGTAGAGGCTGGAAGAGAAGGCCTGGGAATAGTTCAAAGAGAGACACACCACATCTGGGACCCATCCTTACTTACACCAATAATACGCCTTTTATCCTGTAATCTTTGTTTTTTTATTAAATTAAGATAATTCCTATTGTTTAGGCACCAGACTCTTGGGTTTTTCTTTTTGTTTTTGGAAATTCCACAAGAAAAATGGCAAATTCATATGATCTGAGGGGAGCAAATAGATAAGACAGAAGCCCAATGTCTTAGCAGCTTTATAACCAGCAAATACAAAGGTACTTCACATTTCCTGTTAAAATTGTTTCTAATGCTTTATATTTTAAACTGTCATAGAAAATGAATTTTTTTGTGTGTTATTTCTTTGGATTGGATAGTGCCGAAAGCCAGTGAGCGTATTTATTTTTGTATATTTATATTGTAGCAGTCCAATCATGAGATACAAAGCTTTATGTCTTGGGTCTTCACATGGAAATTACATCATTTGCAAATGGTAATAATTTTTAAAACCTTTCTGATATGTATACTTCCTATTTTTGTTTCAGCTTATTGCATTGGCTAGAATTTCCAAAACTATGTTAAATGAAGATCAACCACTAAACATACTTACCTTGTTCGGGATTTTAATGAAAACGTTACTAGCATTTCTCCAAATTGGGTGTTGTAGCATTTTTTATATTTTCCCCCAAAATAATTTTCTAATTATTCTAGAGCCCTTTTACAATTTTGGCACCAGCCCCTGTTCTTTCTCAGAAGCTATTGGGTCCTATAATTCAGTAATTTCATGATTTGGAGTGAGAAGCAACTTCCTTTCACTGGCCTCTCACTTCCTACCCAGCACCTAGCACCCCACTGGTACCCGGACTTACTGAGTAATTGCTGACTGATACTGTCAACCCTAGCCATGAATATTGCCAAGATCAGATTTTTAATTAAGCATACAAATCAGAATAGCATACATGCTAATTCTATAAGGATCAGAAGCTAAGCAAAGCTGTAGCTTATTTTCTTTACAAAGAGATTACAAACCCAAATTGAGAAATGCCCAGACCTCATCACAAATCAGTTAGCTTTGAATCGATCAGTGGGACCCAGGCAGCAGTAAACTTCCTCAGTTGATTTCAATGTGCAGGCACGTTTGAGAACCACTCGGCTAGGGTCCTTTATCAGCGGTTAGCTCATCAGCTTGGAGGTGGAGATGGGTTGCTTTCCCAAAGTATCCTTGTCACTTGCACAGCATTTTTATGCAGGTATGAATGTGTAACTTCTGGATTTCTATTGTTTGATAGGATGGTAATTTATCATATATGCTAGGGTCTCCCTAGCACGCAAACTTGGGGTGTTCAGGTATGATCTCCCTTAATAATCATATAGGGAAACGATGTCTTCATTTAATACTTCTGTTACCTGAGGATCATTTGATACACTGTACTGGTTTCAAAAGGCAGTAAAGTTGGGGCGTTTGGGTGGTTCAGTCGGTTAAGCATCTGCCTTTGGCTCAGGTCATGATCTTGGGATCCTGGGTTGGAGCCCTGCGTCTGGGCTCCTTGCTCAGCAGGGAGTCTGCTTCTCCCTCTCCCTCTGCTGCTCTCCCTGTGTTCTCTTGTGCTGTCTGTCAAACACATTTTTTTTTAAAAGGCGGTAAAGTTAATGTAAAGTTATTGATAATAGTTGTTATTCCTTGAGAAGTCACTCTGTGCAAGGAATTGTGATAAGAAGTTTCTATGTATTAAGCTCATTTATTCTTTTTTCTTAAAGATCTATTTAAGAGAGAGAGAGAGAGTGCGGGTGTGCCCAAGTGGGGGTAGGGGCAGAGGGACAGAGAGAGAATCCTCAAGCAGACCACCCCATGAGCACAGAGCCTGACACGGCTCGATCCCAGGACCCTGAGATCGTGACCTGAGCCGAACCAAGAGTCGGATACTTAACCGACTGAACCACCCAGGTGCCCCACTCAGGTATTCTTAACAGCGATGGTATGAGAAAGCATTTACAGTTGAGGAAGTTGGTGCTCAGAGAGGTAGGGTGTCCTACGGAGGATCAACAGATAACGGTGGAGAGGGGATTCAGGTCCATCTTGTGCCAAGACTTGTCCTCCAGCTGAGTAAACACAGCAGCCTCCGCTGATCTGCAATTTCACTTTCCTCAGCTTCAGTTACCAGAGGTCAGCTACGGCCTGGAAGCAGGCGACCCTCCTTCTCACGCATCATCAAAAGGTAAGTGGTAACCCATTGCTCCGCCACGGCGCCTGCGTCCTTCACCTCCCTTCTCAAGAGTCGGCATTTTATCGTCTCACAACATCGCAAGGCCACGAAGGGTGAGTTTAGCACATAAGATGTCTGGAGTAAGACCACGTTCACGTAACTTTTGTCACAGTATATTGTTATAATTGCTTTATTATTAGTTGTTGTGTTTAATATCTTCCAATGATGCCTAATTTTTAAATGAAACTTTATCATAGGTAGATGTCTGTATAGAAAAATCATAGTATATGTAGGGTTCGGTATGACCCCCGGGTTCAGGAATCCACGGGGGGTCTTGGAAGGTATGCGCTGCGGGATAAGGGGGGCTACTGTGGCTTCGGTGTACTGCTAGCCGTTAGATGGGTAAGCAGGCCAGTTCGTTGGGGGGAAATACCTGTGTAGCTCTGTGTCGTGACTCCGGAGAGAGCAAGCGGCCGTCAGAGTTGAACTGTTACAAGTCTCTGGCCCGTTCTCGTGTCTTCTAACGTGCTTCTGTATTCTCACATAGAACGTGACACAGTGCACAACCAAAAAGGCAGGAGATCGCCAACTTTGGTGTGTATCAGAATGACCTGGAGAGCTGCTAAAAAACCACAAAAGCCTGGGCTTGCCGAATCAGGATGGGCCCAGGGTCTTCGTATTTTTACCAAGTTCTTCAGGTGACTTTACTACCCAGCGGTTTAGGAACCTCTGTGAGGAGGCATTAATCGAAAAAATCCCTTGTGCAAGTGTCATTAGTTCTAGAAAGCAATGCAGGGCTGCAAGTAAAATAAATAGTGGTAAATACAAAACCGTACACCGATGTGAAGATAAATATGCATGTATATGAAATACTATAATGCAGACTTTCTTAAGCTGCACTCTACAGGGTACAAGTTCTGGAAACAGTTAATATACACAGCCTGGGGCTGGACTGAGTGGCTGATTCATCTGAGAAATGCTACAGGCCACATCTCCTTCATGAATATTCATAGTTCTCAATAGCATATAAAAAGCTCCAAGAAGTCCTGAATTAAGAATGAAAGTTTTAAATTTAATTAGTTAATTTCCTATTAACCTGTGTAAACTTATAAACTTATTACTAACCGGAAGTTATTTAATTTTTATTGCATCTCTGTTAACATTCCAGGGGCACCAGTGTGAGAAGCACCAATATAATAACATAATAATTTAAAGATATACAGAATACTATTTAAGAAAACCCCCTTTTGTAAGATATGTGATCATTTCCATTACACGCAGAAATACAAAAATGTAATGAAGTACTGAAATAGTAGTAAATAGGACATTTCTAATAAAGGCACATTAAAATAATAAAAAGACATTTTAATGAGATGTGTAGTTGTGATGTGGTGACAGGATGCATAAGCTAGAAGAGAATAGTGAGATATGTGCCTTCTGAGATTTTAATGAGATTCATGAACAGCTCTATGTAATAAGACGTATATGTTAAAAAGCTGTAATGAGGTGAATACGTGAGGTGGTTTAATGAGCTGTCTCAGGAAGTGTCCTGTAAGATGGGCATCCTTCGGGGCTGAAATGAGATGGGTGAAAGGAAAAGTGTAATGAGCTGGTCACATAAAGGAGAGGCAGTATAATTAGATGCATAAAAGAAGGCAGGGAGAGTATATAAATTTTCAAAATATGTAAGATATAATGGGAACTAGGTTTTAATGTAATAAAATGCAGAAATGAAATGACAATGAGATACAAAAATGGAATCGTGTAATGAGATATGTAAGGACTGTGTAATGAGATGTGCATGTTTAAGGGGCGTAATGAGATGCAAGATGGGAAAGGTGTAATGAGATGAGCACGTTAAATAATCTAATGAGGGGCATGAAGGAAATGATGTCATGTCACATGAAAATGGAAGAAAGTAATGAGATGTGCATTTTTAAGGGCTATAATAAAATGGATAAAAGAAACGAAGGAAAATGAAGAGATGCAGAAATCAGATCTCATTATTTCAATGTGCAAAAAGAACAAAAAGTAATTAGAGGAGGTGTTTCTCACCCGCCATTTCTAAGACCATTCTCTGCCATATATTTATTTTGACCTGATAAATGTTTTTGATGTCCAACCACTTCCTAAGCACTTTCTGTGGGAATAGAAAGATCTACATTATTTTTGTCCGCAAGGGCCCACTAAGACATACAAGTACATAAAAAATAAGGCAATATATCGTCAATACCAATTAAATACTACAAAAATTCAGAGAAGAGGGGCGCCTGGGTGGCGCAGCGGTTGGACGTCTGCCTTCGGCTCAGGGCGTGATCCCGGCGTTATGGGATCGAGCCCTACATCAGGCTCCTCTGCTATGAGCCTGCTTCTTCCTCTCCCACTCCCCCTGCTTGTGTTCCCTCTCTCACTGGCTGTCTCTATCTCTGTCGAATAAATAAATAAAATCTTTTAAAAAAATTCAGAGAAGAGATTATTCAGGGGCAAGATATTTTACATATCACCTGAATCAAATGTTTCCTTGTGGTCTCTTCGAGTGTTATAATTCTACTATTACTCATTTCTCCATTCTTTTGATCCTGGGTTTTCTCCCTGTACTACCTATTTCCACATAAATAGATGATAACTTTTCTTAAAAAGTCTGGTTCAATGATCACATCCTCAAAGTAGCCTTTTTCTAATCTCACTCTGGCTTCAAAACAAAAACAAAACAAAAATGAACTTTTACTATACTTTATACTTATAAACCATATCACAATATAGAATATTGTGGTGAGTAATGGGTATTAATTATCGTGTTTATGTGCTCCTCCAGGCTAGATCTCATTCAGCTCTATTTCATCCACTGAGACTAAAACACACACACAGTAGGTGCTTAATTAAGTAATTCTTGAGTGAGTGAATGATTAGGTAAGATATATGCCCCGACAGACTCTATTCATGAGAATGCAAATAATATATATAGTAGACACTCTTAAGATGGATGCAAGTTACAATCAACCCACTTGGAAAGAAAACTCCCTAACTCAGAATTCTTCAATATGAAAGGAATATTTTCATTCCTGAGTTTGCTGAGGGGATTTGATTTCACCATAAAGACGCTGACCCCTGAGCGAGTGTGCCCTGCCTTGTGTTTTCACCAGACATCTGTTTGCTTCATTTACAAGCACTTCAGTATGTCCAAGAACTCAAGCGCTATTTTAATCACTCCGGGAAGGAAATAACAGAGCGATTCATTACCGAGCTCATCAACTTGAGGAACTATTGTTTCAGATGTCATTCTCGAGTATTCTTCACTACAAGATGGCCTTCACGTGGTAACAAACTCAGATAGAACTACATTGACCTAACTTTTTATTTTATTTTGATGTATCCTATATTAAATTCACCTGGGAGGTAGGCCGTGGCAAGACAAATCTTGTTCAATTATCTACGAACTGAATGCAGCTGTGAGGTGCACGTTGCAGTAATCCCAATCATTTATACAGGATTTTCCCCCCACAGGTCTTGCATATAATGAAATAACATTCATAACTGATCAAAACCCCAGAGACAGCCACAGATCACAACACATGAAGCATATACTTGTCAAATGGATGAGAAAATCCATCTTTCCTCCATGAGTACGTTGACCTTCTGTTTTCTCCGGCTGATTCTCTGCGAAAACACGCCTGCTGCCTTGGTATTCATGACTTCAGAATTTTTCTAAATATCTAGGATATTGATTATTTTCCAAATTGTTTGTCAGTTTTCTCTTTCTACCCTCATTTTTCTTGACCTTTCTGCTAATACTGATGACACTTATCAAATGCTTCTCCAACCAACTCTTCCCCACACAGGCCATTTATCTCTTGCTCTGGACAGGCGCATTCTCTGTTCCCACCATGAGATGGTTAACTTCCTCTCAGTGCATTGAATAAGAGCTGCAGCACTGAAAGTTCTGTGAACTGTACTTTCCCCATGATCCTTGGACTTTCTCTGTCCAATCTTGAGCCATCGTCTTACTCCATGCATTCATAGAAATGGTGCACTCTATTTCAGCTTGTACTTCCTGTAAAGAGAATGTGCAGGGAAGACTGGAATTGTTGGGCAAGAGTTGTTGCCACTTCTGTATGGGTGATATCCCATCCACTCGCTCGCAAACAACCGGCGTGCTTGAGGGTATGAATAAGGGACCACCTATGCTCATTGGCCCTCCAAACCCTAAATCCATTAGTCTGTGGGTTTTGGAGAGCGATTTTATTCTAGAAGCAGACAGCGCCAGTTTAATTCTCACACTCCAGCTCCCCCTGGATCTTTAGGCACTTGTCTTCATCTCATTCTCCGAGTAGGACAGTCATTGTGGAGTGAGTGCCACTGCATCCTTTAGATAGAGCAACAAGTTGAACTTCCTGGTTACCTAATTTTGAACTCTGGCCCCTATATTAATGAAGGTTCTCCCCCAAATTTTCTATATGTTATTGTTTCCCTCCAGCTTTGATTACTGCTTTCTCGTTATATATTCCTCACATATATAAGCTCATTTCTTAGTAATTTGCCCAGTATTCCAGTTCCTAAAAATTGGAATTCTGATATCGAACATTTAGAATTAGCTGAAAACACTTTGCAATGCCGTTTGCCATGTATTTTAAATCCCACAGTGTTATGTGCTCCTGTACCAACCCTCTAATAAGATATCTTGTCCTTCCTGGGTTTTTTTTTTTAATTTAAAAAACATTATCAAAGGATTGTAGTTAAATAAAATGGTCTGAATTAGTGGCCTGAAAAATCAAGTGATAACAAACCAGGAGAAAAGATTAAAGAAATATAAATCTTGTGGAGAAAATAAGATCCTTAGAAAAGAGATATATACAATTAATATATCAATAATAGGAGTCCCAGAAGTGACCAAAAAAATGGAGTAACAGTTGGAGGAAATGCATTAATTAAGCGATTATAGAAAAAAAATTCCCTGAGCTAAATAAAAAATTGACTATGTAGATTGAAATAGCTCACCAAGTTCTAGGCAAGATGAATTATATACAGACATACCTTGGTAAAATCCAAAGATAAAGTTTTATAAGCTTCAAGTTGGAAGGTTTAGATTAATTAAGAAGAAAAAAAATAGTATTCAATTGATTTGGACTTCTTTAACCCTGAAAGTCAGCTAAAGGTTAAATTACACTAAGAAAATAGATCAATGGATTATAACATGAGAATTCTATACCCAGCCAAGATATTCATCCACTAAGACAAAAGACAAACAGTTATGAAGAGAGAATATGTCACCTGTGTACACAAACAATCTGATGAAAATACTCGGGAAAATATTCTAGATAACACATGACTCAAATCGGAGTCCTCAGGATTGGAAAATATGAAGCAGTGAAACAATGATATCTAGGATCTCTCTCCTAATAGGTGGTAAGATATATTCAGTCCCACATACTGCCAGGGAATAGACTTGAACTACAAATATGGATCTATTTATCATAACCCAAGACATTGGAAAGTGGGTGATAAGATGAGACTAAGGTCTTCTTCTACTGGTGTGAATATGGAAAACTTGGGGGGGGCAGAGTACCTTGCTGAGAAAAAATAGTTGAATAGTTGGTATATTATTAATAGTAGAAAATATGTATTTGAATTCTGAGAATTTGGAAATAAGGTTAACACTAGTGGGAAGAAAAAGTAAGAGCTCACAAACTGTGAAGGGGAATGGGAAAAGTTATAATCTGAAAAAAGCTGTTCAAAAAAAGAAAACAATAAAATAAATATAAAAGAAGATAGAAGTAATGAAAGTCTATCAGTGGATATGCTAAATGTGGGGGACCTGATTTTAGCTACTAAAATATGGAATTTACAGAAACAGAACAAATCGGTGGCTGCTAGAGGTGAGGGTGAGGGATGGGAGAAATGGGTGAAGGTGGTCAAACAGTAGAAACTTCCAGTTATAAGATGAATAAGTTCTGGAGATACATTGTATGGCATGGTGACTATAGTTAAAAATACTGTACTATAGATGTGAAAGTTGGTAAGAGAGTATATCTTAAAAATTCTCATTACAGGAAAAAAATTATAAATATGGGAGGTGATACATGTTAACTAAAATTATTGGTAATCATTTCACAGTATATACTTATATAAAATCATTATGTTGTACACCTTAATCTTATACAATATTATATGTCAGTTATATTTCAATATTGCTGGAAAAATGCAAAAACTGATTTTCTCTAAAAAAAAAAAAGATCGCCACTATGATACTACATTGCAAGTCAAAATCCAGTTATATATTGTTCACAAGAACTATAAAGACAGGTTGAAAAATAATAGGATGGGCTAAGAGATACTAAGAAATACAAATAAAAAGAAAACTGGGGTTTAGTATGAATATTAAACAGGGTGAAATCTAAGAATAAAAAGGCTTAACAGGATAAAGAGGAACTTTTGTGATCCCTAGAGCTATAATTTATAAGGAAGATATGACAGTCATAAATCTTTCGTGGCCAAACAGTGCATCTAAATATAAGGAGAAAGTATTAGAAACACAAAAACATACACAAAAATAAACTGCTTTAGTGGGATATTGAAGTTCTTTCAGATAATAATAGAAACTTATTATTTAAAAAACACAGAATTAAATAATATAGTCATCAAAACTATTTTTATAGATACACGTATGTCTTAACATCCTTTTAAAAGATAATATAATTATGTTATATGCTCTTAGAATATATAAAAAGAATCTACCATGTATTTGGTGCACGCGCATGCACACACACACACACACAAAACCTTAATATTAAAAAGGAGACACATGGCAGGCTATATTTTTGATAATCCAAATAAAAATGAGAATTAGAAAAATCAAATAAATATTACTAAGAAGTTGTTTAAAAATCAAGTCTTGTATCCAGCCTTTGATCAAAGAAGTTTCAAAACTAAAATTCTGAACCATTTACACAGCAATGAAATGAAAACACATTGTGGCAAAACATCGGGGATGTAGCAAAAGCTTGATCAGAGGAAAATGCATAGTGTTCAATGCCTTTATAATAAAAAGTGACTGAAATTAAAGAAAAATTTGAAAAGCCCTTGTGAGTTTGATTATCAAAAAAGAATGAAGTATATATTATATACTTATAATGTTATATAAAAAATTAGGAACAATAAGAAATAATTATAGCAGAGATGACAAGAATTAAAGGAATATTACATGCAATTCAATAGTGTGGAATTCGAAAAAACAGAAGAAATATACTAAAATTGATTCAAGAAGTAGAAACCGAAGAGATTGGAAAGGTAATTAAAGCTCTTAGAAGAGATTGGAAAGCTAATTAAAGTTCTAAGATTTAAAAATAAACACCAAGACAAACACCAAGACAGAATGGTTTTATAACTGTCTACCAGTCCTTGAAAGATCAGATACATCTGATGTTAACTAAATCTGAAACTCCTCAAATTTATTTTATATACTGAGCAGACTCTTACTATAGAAACTGGTAAGGTTCTACAAACCTACAGGCAGAGTTCACTTACGAATACAGAAGGAGAAATTCTCTATGTAAATGATCAAGTAAAATTCATCACTGTATCAACATAAAATACAGTATGAACAAATAAGGACAATTTGGGTAAAGCAAAGGTAGTTTAATATCAGGAAATCTGCCAAGATAATTCATTATATCAATACATTAAAGGAAGAAATCCTATAGTAACTTAAGTAGATAAAAGGGCATTTGGTAAGATTCTGCAAAGACCTAAAATAAACTCGAAGTGAAATTGTCTTGAAGGGAAACCATTTTATAAATTAACTTAAATGTAATAATAACTTACCAAACTACTGAATAAACAGCAAAATCCTTCTAAAAAACTCCAGTGTCATTCCATTAAAAATATTCACATGAAAGTGATGCCCATTCTTGTCAGTGTTGCTCAATAGTACTTGGCACGTTTGACAAACGGAATTGTTGCCAAGATCTTTAAACGTCCCAGGGACTTTGTATGTGAAAATCACATGCTACTATTATCACCTCATTTAATGCTACATTTATTATACTTACACATTTTATTTAACAAAACGTATCTAAAAGTGTACACAGAACTTGTACAAAGAACACGTCAAAATTTAGAAATAATAAAAGCTTGCTAATCAACTTTTCCCAAATATTTTAAAGGTTAGAAACTTCCAACTTCCTGTAAAAGTTTCAAATACTTACAAAGTGGATGGAACAGAGGAGTTTTCCATTCATTACAAACTTGCCATTAAAGGATTTACCGTATAACAAAAGCAGTGCTACTGTAGACTGATTTCTTTCTTGGCTTTATGATGTTTGTGATCAGATGCTTCATTATTGGCAGGAAGCCGGTGTTCCATTCCGCTCCCCAGCCGTGCTTACCGGGACGTCCTCCCACACGCACAGGACCACGGATTCACCACTGCCTGTGGGCAATTTTGTCTCTTCTGGGGCTCAGATCAGGGAGCTCTCTGGTGCACAGATTTAAATCACGTTCTCAAATACCAGTCATTTTTTCCCATACACTTGCTTATCTTGTAATTAGCTCAGAACTTGGACAGGTAGGAGATGTGCTATTTATCAGGTTTTTTTATCAGAGAAAACACAAGTACAGTGCCAGACACCCGCAGTAGTAATATCTAATTTTTGCTATTTAGAAAAGATAGATTTAAAATGTTAGGAAAAAAATAGCATGTAATTTATAAAATCAGTCACTGTTATAACTGTATGATTTAATTACATTATTTGGGAGGATAAAACAAATTGTTTAAATTTGAAAATTAAGTTAGCTTGTTGAAATGTCAACGGAAATACCAAAAGAATGGAAGTAAAATATTTAACTTCCAAACTAGTATAGGGGTATTTTAAGGTGAAAACAACAACAAAGAAATTCAGCCTATTTAAAAGTATGCAAGAAATGAGAGGGGGAAAAAAAAAGAAAAAAGACAAATAATATGTTAGAAATTAATCTAAGCAAATAGGTCATCCTGGTAAATGTAGAAACTTTCTAGGTTAAAGACAAGAATTTTCAATCCTACAAAATCTATCTATGTGCTGTTTATAAAGCATCAACTTAAAAAAATAAGAGCAGAGAAAGATTGAAATTTATGAGCTGGAATAAAGATATTCTAGACCAGTACTATTCCAAGAAAGCTGGTATGCCCATATTAGTCTTAGATAAAATAGACACAGGGGCAAAAAAAAATATTGTGAGATAAATAAGATCACTACATATTGATGAAATATTCATTTACCAGGCAGCTCTAGTGTATCTAAAATTGTATGTAACTGACGAGTTTAAAATATATAAATTTAACAAAATTACAAGAAAATGATAAATCTACCATCATAGTAAATGATTATAACTTTTCTCTCTCATTACCTGATGAATAAGGCAGCCCCAAATCAGTAAAAGTGGAGATTACTTAACTACAGAATTAAAAAGCTTTACGTAAGGGCATCGACAACTGCTGGTGTTGTGTCCTATACAACCTTGATGCCAACGTTCCTGTGGGAACCAGCCTGAGCTCTCCAAGCTCTCCACACTCAGTGGCTCTGAAGCCTGTGGGAGGGGCTACGAATCTTTGAGTTGGTGCACAGTGCTGCGTATTATGGGGTTTTTTTTTTTTTTTAGTTTTTGCTTTTTGTATCTATCTTATCTATCCCTACTTTTTTAAGGTGATTGACATATAATATTTTATTAGTTTTAGGTGTACATCATAGTGATTGGATGTTTTTCAAATTACAAAATGATCCTCGTGATAAGTCTAGTTATTATCTGTAACCAAAATTACTACAATAATATCGACTAGATTCCCTACACTGTACACTGTACATCATATCCTCATGCCTTATTTATCTTATAACTAGAAGTTTGTACCTCATAATCTCCTTCATGCATTTTACACTTTCTCCCCAACTTCTCCCCACTCTGCCAACCAACAGTTTGTTCCCCATATCTATGAGCCTGTTTCTGTCTTGTGTGTCTGTCTTGTTTTCTAGATTCTATATATAAGTGAAGTCGTATGGTATTTGTCTTTCTCTGTCTTTTTTCACTTAGCATAATACCCTCTAGGTCCATCCATGTTGTTGCAAGTGGCAAGATTTCATTCTTTTTTATGGCTGAGTAATATTCCAGTGTGTGTGTGTGTGTGTGTGTGTGTGTGTGTGTGTGTGTACTTACCACATTCTCTTTATCCCTTCTTCTGCAGGTGGGCACTCAGATTGCTTTCATATCTTGGCTATTGTAAGTAACGCTGCAGCAGACATAGCAGTGCTCATAGCTCTTCAAGTTGGTGTTTTCATTTTCTTTGGATGAGTAGTCAGAATGGAATTGCTAGATCATATTGTTGCCCTATTTTTAATTTTTTCAAGGAACTTCCGTAGTGTTTCCCACAGTGGCTGCACCAATTGACATTCCCACAGAATAAAAGGATTCCCTTTTCTCCACATCCTCACAAACACATATTACTTTTTGTCTTTTGGTAATAGACAGTCTGAAAGGTGGAAGGTGATATCTCATTGTGGTATTGATCTGTACTTCCCTGATAATTAGTTATGTTGAATAGCTTTTCATGAACCTGCAGGCCATCTGCAGGTCTTCTTTGGAAAAATGTCTGTAGAAGCCCTCCACCCATTTTTTAAATGGGCAGTTTTTAAAATAATTCACTTGTGGGAGTTCCTTATGTATTTGGATATCAGCCTGCTAGTGAGTGTAGAATCTGCAGATATCTTCTCCCATTTGTAAGTTGCCTTTTCATTTTATTGATTTCCTTGACTGTGTAAAAGCTTTTTAGTTTGGTGTGGTTCCATTTGTTTATTTTAGCTTTTATTGCCTTGCCTGAGGAGCTGTCCCAAAAACACAATACCAAGTCCAGCATCAAAGAGCTCATTGTCTTGTAGGAGTTGTATAGTTTTAGGTCTTAAATTCAAGTCTTTAATTCATTTCAAATTTATTTTTGTATATGGTACAACATAAGGGTCCAGTTTCATTCTTTTGCATGTAACTATCCGGTTTTCCTAACACCGTTTACCAGAGAGCCTGTTTTTCCCCCCACAGGGCCTCCTTCGGTCACAGATTAACTGATCAAATAGGCAGGGATTTATTCCTGGGCTCTTTATTCTATTCCATTGATTTCTGTGCTATGTACCTTTTTGCCAGTACCATAGTGTTTTATTACTGTGGTTTTGTAGTATAGTTTGAAATCAAGGAGTATGATACCTCCAGCATTCTTCTTCTTTCTCAAAATTGCTTTGACTATTCAGGCTCTTTTGTGGTTCCACACAAATTTTAGGATTATTCTAATTCTGTGAAAAATGCCATTGGTATTTTGATGGAGATTGCATTGAATCTTTAAATTGGTCTGGGTAGTATGGACATTTTAACAATAGTAGTTCTTCCAATCCGTCAGCATGGAACATCNTTTTTTTTTTTTTTTTTTTTTTTTTTTTTTTTTTTTTGCATTATCTTCAGTTTTTTTTTCATCTGTTTCTTACAGTTTTCGAAGTACAGGCCTTTCGTCTCCTCACTTAAGCTTATTTTGGGGTATTTCTTTTTGATGCAATTGTAAATGAGATTGTTTTCTTCTCTTTCTGATCATTCGTTATTAGTGTACAGAAATGCTAATGACTTCTGTATGTTAATTTTTTTATCCTGCAACTTTACTGAATTCGTTTATTAAACCTAATAGCGTTTTAGTGGAGCTTTTAGTGTTTTCTATATATATTATCATGACATCTTCAAATAGTGACAGTTTTACGTCTTCCTTTTCAATTTGGATGCTAGGAGTTCCAATACTATGTTGAATAAAAGTAGTGAGAATGGACAGCCTTGTCTTGTTCCTGACTTTAGAGGAAAAGCTTCAGACTTTCCGCAGTGAGTATGATGTTAGTTGTGGATTTGTCATATATGGCATTTATTTATTTATTTATTATGTTGAGGTACATTCCTTCTGTACTCACTTTTTTGAGAGTTTTTTTTTATCATAAATGTTGAATTTTGTCAAATGGTTTTTTTGTATCTATTGAAATGATCATATAATTTTTATCTTTGGTTTTGCTAATGGGCTTTGATTTGTAGATGTTGAATTTTTCTTGCTTGCTAATAGTGAGTGACCCTTTTAATGTGTTGTTGAATTTGGCTTGCTAATATTTTGTTGAGGATTTTTGTGTCTGTGTTCTTCAGGAATATTGGCCTGTACTTTTCTTTTTTGTGGTGTATTTTTCTGGTTTTTGTATCAAGGTAATGCTGGCCTTATAAAATGAGTTTGGAAGTGTTGCTTTCTCTTCAGTTTTTTGGAACAATTTGAGAAGAGTGGATATTAAATCTTCAATCTTTGGTATAATTCACATGTGAAGCTGTCTGGTCCTGGACTTTTGTGTTGGGAGTTTTTAAATTACTGGTTCAATTTCATTATTTGTAATCTGTCTATTCAAATTTTCTATTTCTTTGTGATTCAGTCTTGGAATGTTGTGTCTCTCTAGAATTTTCTTCCTTTCTTCTAGGTATTCCAGTATGTTGGTATAAAATTATTTACAGTAGCCTGATCCTTTATATATCTGTGTTGTCAGTTATAACTTTTCCTCTTTCATATCTGATTTTATTTATTTGGTCTCTCTTTGATGAGTTTGACTGTAGATTTACTGGTTTTTAAAAAAATCTTTTCAAATGAATAAGCTCTTAGTTTTATTGATCTTTTGTATATATTTTTTTAGTTTCTGTTATATATACCTCCATTTTCATCTTGATTATTTCCTTCCTTCTACCAAATTTGGGCTTTATTTGATCTTTTTCTAGTTCCTTAAGGTGTAAAGTTAGATTGCCTGTATGGGATTTATCTTGTTTCTTGAAGTTGGCGTATATTGCTATAAACTTCTCTCTTAGGATGGCTTGTTGTATCCCATAGATTTTGGAGTGTTGTGTTTCCATTTTCATGTATCTCAATTTATTTTTTGATTTCCTCTTTCATTTCTTTGTTGACCTATTGATTGTTCATAGCATGTTGTTTAGTCTCCACATGTTTTTTTTTTTTTTCTTCTTGTATTATTTCTAGTTTCATACTGGTGGAGTGGGAAAAGATGCCTGGTATGATTCTGATAGTCTTGAAATTATTGAGATTATGTTTTGTGGCCTAACATGTGACCTATCTTGGAGAATGTTCCATGGGCACTTGAAAAGGATGTGTTCTGCAGTTTTTGGATGAAATGGTATGTGTATATATATTAAATTTACTGGTCTAATGTGTCATTTAAGTTCAGTGTTTCCTTATGGATATTAAAGTTCCCTCCTATTATTGAATTATTGTCAATTTATCCCTTTATGTCTGTTAATATTGGCTTTATATATTTAGGTGCTCTTATTTTGGGTGCTTAAATATTTATTTCACTGAAAAAAATTTTTTTTAGAGAGGGGGTTGTGGAGAGGGAGGGGGGAGAGAGAATCCCAAGCAGGTTCCATGCCCAATGCAGAGCCCAACGCGGGGCCTGAAACCGTGACCCTGAGACCACCACCTGAGTCAAAATCTAGAGTTGGATGCTTAATTGGCTGGGCTACCCAGGTGCTCCTGGGGGCTTAAATGTTTATGACTGTTGTATTCTTGGATGGACCCCTTTATCATCATGCAATGCCCTTCTTTGTCTTCTGTTACTGTCTTTGTTTTATAGTCTGTTTTGTCTGGTACAAGTATTCTTACTCCAGCTTTCTTTTTGTTTCCGTTTGCATGGAATATGTTTTTCTATGCCTTTACTTTTGGCCTGTGTGTGTCTTCAGATCTGAAGCGAGTCTTTTGTAGGCAGCATATGGACAGGTCTTGTATTTTTTACCCATTCAGTCATTCTGTATCTTTTGATTGGAGGAGTTAGTCCATTTATATTTGGAATAATAATAACTATTATTATTTTTAGAAGATTTTATTCATTTTTTGCAAGAGAGAGAGTAAGAGCACGAGTTGGGGATGGGGCGGGAAGGGCAGAGGGAGAAGCAGACTCCCCACTGAGCAGACACTCCCCACTGAGGTGGGACTCGATCCCAGGACCCTGGGATCATGACCTGAGCCAAAGGTAGATGCTTAATCGACTGAACCATCCAGGTGCCCAATTTTGAAGTAATTATTGATAGGTATGTACTTACTGCCATTTTGTTAACTGCTTTCTTGTTGTTTCTTTAGTTCTTCTCAGTTCCATTCTCCTTTTCTTGGTCTCTTCCTGCATATTTTGATTTTTATGTGTGTGTGCATAATACGTTTAGGTTTCTTGTTTTCATTGTTTGTGTATCGTAGGTTTTTGGTTTGTAGTTACCATGAGGTTCATATATATCAACTAAATATAGATCAGTCTATTTTAAACTGATAGTCACTTAAATTCAAATGCATTCTAAAAGGAATACATTTTTACCCCTTATTCGACAGAGATAGAGACAGCCAGCGAGAGAGGGAACACAAGCAGGGGGAGTAGGAGAGGAAGAAGCAGGCTCATAGTGGAAGAACCTGATGTGGGTCTCGATCCCATAATGCCAGGATCATGCCCTGAGTCAAAGGCAGACGCCCAACCGCTTTGCCATCCAGGTGCCCCACCTAGAGGTCCTTTAAACTATCTTCATGTTTTAAATTTTGTTGTTGTTGTTGTTCTAACTGGGTGATTTACACTATTCTATGCTCCAGATCGCTGACCCATTCTTGTATATCTAATGCTTATATTCCCTGTAGTGTATTTTTCATTTCAGTTATTGTATTCTTTAACTCTGATTTGTTCTCTCATACATATTCCAACTCTTTGTTGAAGTTCTGTCTATTCTTTTGAATTCAGTAAGCATCTTTATTACCACTACTTTGAACTCTTTATCAGGCAAATTTATTACTTCAATTTCATTAGTTTATTTAGTTTTCCTAATGAGGTTTTAGCTTGTGTTTCTTTTGGAACGCATTCCTCTGTCTCATTTTGCTTGACTTTCTCTGTATGTTTCTATGAATTACCTCTGCTGGGCTTAATGTGGTAGCCTTGTGTACGAGTGTCCTTTGTGTAGACTTAGCGTGCCTGGGAGCTTTGCTAGGTGGCTGGCTGCAGCTGGAGAGGGCACAGATCTGGGTGGAGCATCCTAGATTGTGCTGTTTTGAGGACAGCTTTGGGACTGGAGTGGGCAAGGTCTCAGGAGTTCTAGGGTACACCAAATGGGGCCCCCTTGACAGGTAGCTAGAGCTGAATCAGGTGTAAGTCAGGACTTCCTGGGGTATGTTGCATCTGGGCTGCCTTGGTGGGACAGTAGGAGCTGCTGAATGTGCTGTCCCAGGATTCTGGGATGTGCTGCACTGGGGCCATGTTGATGCGACAGGTGGAGGTAAAGTGAGCATGGGCCAGGGTATCCCAAAACACTCTGCACTGAGGCCACTCAGGGGACAGCTGGCATTGAAATGGGCATGGGCTGGGGTGTCCTATGGTCCTTCACACTGAGACCATCCTGGTGGGATGGCTGGAGCTGAAGTTTGTGTGGGTCAGGGGTTTCCCAGGGCCACCTTGGAGTCACCCCTACTCTTTTATGTTTCATCCTGATTTTTTAGGCACAGAAAGTGTGCCAAATCTATTTTTAAAATTCTTTGCCCTAAGATTTCTAGCTTAGACTCTACTATGGGAGAGTCCTATGATACTTTGAAGATAGTTGACGCAGAAACTTTTTACTGCTCTGGAGATGAGGGTGGTGTGTGGGCTTTGGCAGATAACAGAGATGAAACAGGAAAAAGACTTGTATCTGGGAAAATTCCTGTTTGCCTACTAGATTACTGGTTTAATATAAAAGGATGTAAGTTGGGAACAGGCAGATAAAAGAGATGCATAGGGCACTGTAAGTGGGGAAAGAGTAGCTCAAAAGGGGTCCTTATCATGTAGGCTCAATTGATTATATAATTGGTCCTTGGTAATTGAACTCAGTCTTCAGGCCCTCTCCCCTTTCTACAGGTCAGGAGTAGGGCTGAAAGTTGCAACCCTCGAATCACATGGTTGGTTCCTCTGGCTTAGGGGCTTTCAAAAGTTCATCTCATTGACATAAATTCAGATGTGTTTGGGAGGGACTTGTTTAAATAGTAAGAGACACTTTTATCCCTCTTATTAGGAAATTCAAAGGGTTTTAGGAACTCTGTGCCAGGAAGTATAATGAAGACCAAACATATATTTGGCCCAATATATATTTCTTATTATAATACCATCACAAGCACCTGGTTCTCCTGTGAATCATCCACCTCAGGGATACAGGAAGTGGAAATCATCAGGACAGCTTCCAGTCATCCCTACAATGTCCTGATTTCTTAAAAACTTGCAGTGATTGTCTTTGACGTTTGCTCTCTTAGGACTCCTAATTTGGTTTTGAAGGTAACTAATTCCCCATATTAGCTTACTTACTGCTTAGTATTTCTAGAAATTAGTAAGAGAAGCACCTTTTTCCCTAATTGATCCAGGAAAGGGACTCCTTCAGTAATTTATCTTCCCTGACATCCACGTTTTATAATTTGCATATATATACGTATAACTGCAAATAACGATTTGATAGTATATACTTTTTTTTCAAGCACATGTGCATTGTTTATGAAAACTGAACATATAGTAGGCCTGAAAGCAAGTCTCCAAAATATCAGAGAGATAATATCTTCTATTTGCTCTATGACCACAATGCAACTAGGTTAGAAATTGACAATAAAAATATCTGAAAAAGATTTTAACTACATATTTAAAATCTCTTCCCAAATAAATATGGGTCCAAGAGAAAAAAAACATAGAAATTAGAAATTAGTAGAAATTAGAAAGTAATCAGTGGTGATGAATAAGCTATACATCAAAATATGTAGGATGAAGTTAAAGTGTTATCATGTTGGGGGTCACCAAGATGACCTTCTGTTTCAATAATTAGGAGGATTCACGGGACTCAGCATATAGTTGTACTTATAGCTATGATTTATTATAACAAAACTGTACCAAGTACAATCAGCAAAGTTGGGGTGGGAGAAACCAAAAGCAAGTTTGCAAGGGCCTTTCCTCAGTGGAATCACACAGGACATGCTTAATTCACCCAGCAAGGGCTTTTGACAATACATATAAAATGTTGCCCATCAAGGAATCTCACTAGAGACCAAGTGACCAGGGCTTTTATTGTGAACTGGTTATATAGGTACAGCTAGCCTGAAAGGTACCCAAATAATGAAAGCAAAGTGTTCAGAATAAACCATATTGTTGGTACAGTTTAGGCACAGTGAGCCACTCTTTTATCAGTTAATGCTGGGAAACCTCCCAAAATACAAGTTCTTATATACCAGCCAAGGCCAACCTTGTAAGAGGCATTTCAAAGGATAGCAGACAAGCTTGCTAGGGTACCTCTTTTCTGCATTTACTGAAAGAGAAAATGGGGGAAGATATATAATTTTAAATGCTTGTGTTAAAAATCACCCAAAAGAAGAAATCAGAATAGTGGCAGAATTAGCCTCAGAAAAATACACGGAATAAAACAATTAAAAAGATAGGAATTAATAAGATAGCAGAACTATAATAGAATCAACTAAACTAAAACTTGATTCCACGAAGAGTATAAGATAAAAATTAACTGGAAAGAATGAAAAAAAGATGGTGGGGAGACTAAACATTAATAAAAATGAAAGTGGAATGTTACTACAGACAGGATACTTAAAGGATAATAATACTATAAGAATAACCTTATGTGAATATATTGTGATGGAATAAAGATTTCTTGACATTCCTATCAAAAGATCTATGTCTGTTTTCCTTTTTTTTTTTTTAAGATTTTATTTTTATTTGTTTGACAGAGAGAGAGACAGCCAGTGAGAGAGGGAACACAAGCAGGGGGAGTGGGAGAGGAAGAAGCAGGCTCCCAGCAGAGCAGGGAGCCCGATGCGGGACTCGATCCCAGGACCCTGGGATCACACCCTGGGCCGAAGGCAGACACTTAATGACTGAGCCACCCAGGCGCCCCAATATATCTGTTGTCCTTAATTCCATATAGACTCTCTGATAATTTGACCAGTTGAATATGGAGAATGATGGTGTTCTCCTTTTCTCAGACTCAGACTTTAATAGACTGGCAGCTTCCATTTCTTGTCTCTTGGAATAGTCATGTCTGGAACCAATCCATCTTGCTTTATTGAATCCAAGCAATTCTGTGAGATACCCACATGAAGAATAACAGAGGCATTAGTCCAACAGCCCCAACTCAGGCCCCAACAGAGAGCTTACCAGCCGTGTGAGTGAGCCATCTTGGAAGTGAACCATTTAGCTTCAGTTAGCCTCCCCAGATAACACCATGTGGACAAGCCAACTAAACCCTACCCAAATTGCAGATTAATGAGCACAATAAGTTATCGTGTTATTTTAATCCACTTGGTTTGGGGATGGTTTGTTTCACTGCAGTTATGGAATACTACATAGAGAACTGGATGAAATTGACAATTACATAGAAAAATAAAATTTTCCAAAATTTACTCAAGATAAAGTAGAGGGGCGCCTGGGTGGCACAGCGGTTAAGCGTCTGCCTTTGGCTCAGGGCGCGATCCTGGCGTTATGGGATCGAGCCCCACATTAGGCTCTTCTGCTATGAGCCTGCTTCTTCCTCTCCCACTCCCCCTGCTTGTGTTCCCTCTCTCGCCGGCTGTCTCTATCTCTGTCAAATAAATAAATAAAATCTTTAAAAAAAAAAAGATAAAGTAGAAAGTCAGAATAGTCCCAATATTATTAAAGAAATCAAATCAGAAGTTAAAATTTTCCCATAAAGAACAAATAAAATCCTGTTATACAGATGCCCTCCACCAAATAGGGTACAGATGATTCCTATTTAACACAAACTCTCTCAGAGAAGAGGATAAGGAGATTTTTTGTTACTTATTATATTAGGTCAGTGTGACTTTGCAACTAAGCCAAACTCACTATGAAAAACAAAAATCATAGACCAATGCCACTCATGATCATAGATATAATATTTCCAAGGAAAATATGTACAAACCAATAAAATATATTAAAATGTTGGTAAACCATGACCAAATTTTATTTATCCCAGAAATGAAACAATGGTTTAGATAAAATCTAGAAATATCATTCACCATATTAATATATATTAAAGCAAAAGTCAACTTGCTTGATCTCAAGCAAAACAAAAACAACTCTGAAAATGATTCAGTGTCTATTAAAAAACAAAACCCAAACAAATTAAAGCCTCAGAAAACCAGGCAAAGACAGGATTTCTTTAACCTGAGAAAGGATATTTATAAGTTATCTAATAATTTTATGATTTGTCTTTTTTTTTTTTAAAGATTTTTATATATTTGACAGAGAGAGACAGCCAGTGAGAGAGGGAACACAAGCAGGGGGAGTGGGAGGAAGAAGCAGGCTCCCAGTGGAGGAGCCTGATGTGGGGCTCGATCCCAGGACTCTGGGGTCACGCCCTGAGCCGAAGGCAGTCGCTTAATGACTAGCCACCCAGGTGCCCCTATGATTTGTCTTAATATTAAAAACTTTACATTTATTTAAATGTAATTGGTGCATTTGGGATCAAAATGTATATTTTTCCAAATATTTTCCCTGTCCTCTAATTCCATTTATGAATGATTTCCTCCACTAATTTGAAATTCTTTATCATTTATGAAATCTCTACAATTTGCTTATTTTTCTGGCACTTTCTGAACTTTTAAACTTATTATTTGTTAACAGTTTGGATGTATCTTAGAAATATACTTCCAAAAATCTTCATTTTTTTAAAGGATATTTCCTTATGAACGTCAGAATTAGATTGCCCAGTTCAACAAAAATAAAACCACCTTAGTTGCTATTGGGGTCTAAAATGGGAAAAATGGATACTTTTATGACATTGAGTCTTCCTATCAAAGAATATGACCTGCTTTTTTTTATTTGTTTTTTTTTTTTATTCCTCAGAGTCAATGTAAAATTTTTCTCATACAAGCATACCTCATTTCACTGTTCTTTACTGCACTTGGCAGTTCTTACTTTTTTTCTTTACAAACTGAAGGTTTGTGGCAACCCTGTGTTGAGCAAGTCTATCGGTGCCATTTTTCCAACAACGTTGACCCACTTCCTGTCTCTGAGTGATATTCTGGTAATTCTCTCAATATCTTAAACTTTTTCATTATTATATTTGTTATGGTGATCTTTGATCAGTGATTTTTGAAGTTATTATTGTAATTGTTTTGGGGGCACCACAAACCATGCCCTTACATGTAAGACAGCAAACTTGATAAATATCGTGTGTGTTCTGACTGCTCCATTCACCAGCTGCCCCAGTCCTTTTTCCTCTCCTCAGGCCTTCTTATTCCCTGCGACACCACAATATTGAAATTAGGCCAATTAATAACCCTGCAATGCCCTCTAGGTGTTCAAGTGAAAGGAGAGTCTTGCATCTCTCACTTTAAATCAAAAGTTAGACATGATGAAGTTTAGTGAGGAAGGCAGGTCAAAAGCTGAGATAAGCTAAAAGCTAGGCCTCTTGTACTGAATGGTTAACCAAGTTGTAAATGCAAGGGGAAAGTTCTTAAAGGAAATTTAAAGTGCGACTCTGGTGAACATAAGTAAAAAGACAAAAAAAACACACTTATTACTGACATGGAGAAAGTGTTAGTGGTCTGAATAGAAGCTCAAACCAGCCACAACATTCCCGTAAGCCAAAGCCTAATCTAGAGCAAGGCCCTAAATCGCCTCAATTCTTTATTATGTTGAGGTATGATTCCTACAAACCCACTTTGTTGAGAGTTTTTATTATTAATGTTATATTTTATCACATGCTTTTTCTGCATCTATTGAGATAATAATATGGGTTTTATTTTTCCCCTTGTTAAAATGATGTATCACATTGATTAATTTGCAAATACTGAACCATGCTTGCGTCCTTGGAATAAATTCAACTTGCTCATGGTAAATAATTCTTTTAATGTATTGTTGAATTCAGTTTGCTAATATTTTGTTGAGGATTTTTGTATCGATGTTTATCAGGGATATTGGCCTTTAATTTTCTTTCCTTTTTTTTTTTTATAAGTGCTTTTGTCTAATTCTGGCATCAGGTCAATGCCTTATAGAATGAATTAGGAAGTTTTCCTTCCCCTTCCATTGTTTGGAATAGTTTGAGGAGAAAGGTATTACTCTTTTTAAAATGTTTGGTAGAATTCACCTGTGAAGCCCTTTGGCCCTGGACTTTTGTTTGTTGGGAATTTTTTGATTACCAGTTCAATTTCACTACTAATAATTTATCTATTCAATTTTCTGTTTCTTCCTGATTCAGTTTTGTACAATTGTGTTTCTAGCAATTCATCCACTTTCTCTAGGTTGTCCAGTTTGTTGGCATATAATTTTTCATAGTAGTCATTTTTAGTCCTTTCTGTGGTGTTTCAGTGACATAGCTGTTATTTTTCCTCTTTCATTTCTGATTTTTTTTAAGTATACTTTTTTTTCTTGATGAGTCTAGAGGTTTATCAATTTTACTTATGCTTTCAAATAACCAGTTTTTCGGTTTCATTTTTCTTTTCTATTTTTTTTAGTCTCTATTTCTGCTATAATCGTTATTATCATTATCTTCCTTCTACTAACCTGGGCTTTGTTTATTCTTCTATTTCTAGTCTCTTTTAAGTTTTGACTGTTTATTTAGGATTTTTCTTGCTTTTTTGAGATAAGCCTACATCGGTCTAATCTTCTCTCTTTAAACCGCTTTTGCTGCTTCCCAAAGATTTTGGGCCATTATGTTTCCATTTTGATCCACCTCCGTGTATTTTTATCTCCTCTACGACTTGTTCATCCACCCATTGGTTGTTCAGTGGCATAGTTTTTAGCCTTCATGTGTTTGTGCTTTTTTCCAGTTTTTCTTCTTGTAATTCTAATTTTATATCATTGTGGTTGGAAAAGATGCTAGGTAATATTTCAGTCTTTTTCAAATTTACTGACACTTGTTATGTGGCCTAACATGTGATCTATCCTGAAGAATGTTCCATGTACACTTGAAAAGAATGTGTATTCTGATGGTTTTGGATGGAATGTTCTATATATATCTGTTAAATCCATTTGGTCTAACGTGTTGCTCGAAGCCACCGCTTCCTTATTGATTTTCTATCTGGATGCTCTATCCATTGATGTAAGTGGGGTGCTAAAGTCCCCTAATATTATTGTAAACTTCTTCTTTCATATCTGTTAATACTTGCTTTCAATAGCAATACATGCGCCTATGGTGGATGCATTGATATTTACAATTGTTATATCCTCTCGTTGGATTGATCCTTTTATCATGATATAAAACTCTTTGTCTCTTGTTACTGCCTTTGTTTTAAAGTCAATTTTGTGTGATATAAGTATTGCTACCCTACCTTTTTTTTTTCAGCTTTACTTGCATGGAATATCTTATTTGATCCCTTCACTTTTAATCTGTATGTGTTTTTAGATTTGAAGTGAGTCTTCTCTAAGCAGCATGTAGATAGGTCTTGTTTTTTATCCATTTAGTCACCCTGTGTCTTTTAATTGGCACATTTACTCCTTCTCTTGCTCTCTTTCCTTGTGATTTGATGCCTTTTGTTAGTGTTAAACTTGATTTTTTTCTGTTTATGTGTATTTGTGATAGTTTTTGATTTTTGGTTATTGGGTTTATCTATAACATTCTACGTGTATAGTAGTATATACTAATTTGATGGTTGCTGAAGTTTGAACACATTCCAAAAGGACTACATTTTTATTCCACATTATATGTATACGAAGTCATATGTTACATGTTTCTATTTTGTATATCCTTTGACAAATTTTTGTAGATGTAATTGATTTTACTACTTTTGTGCTTAACCTCTATAATGGCTTTATAAGTGATTATATGTTTGCCTTTACTAGTGAATATTTTTCCTTTTATGATTTCCTTCTTGTTATGGCTTNTTTCCCCCCCCCCCCCACTTAAAGAATTTCCTTTAACATTCTGTAAGGCTTGTTTAGTGGTGATGAACTCCTTTAACTTTTTTTGTTTGGCAAACTCTTTATTCTGAATGATAACCTTATCAGGTAGGATATTCTTGGTTGTAGATTATTTTCCTTTTCAGCACATTGACTACATCATGTCAGTCCCTCTGGCCTGCAAGGTTTCTCCTGAAAAATCAGCTAATAGCCTAAAGGAGTTTACCTTATATATAACTGTTTGTTTTTCTCTTGTTGCTTTCAAGATTCTCCTCATCTTTAATTCTTGCCAATTTAATTATGTGTCTTGGTGTGGACCTCCTTGTATTTATCTTTTTTTTGGTGCTCTCCATGCTTTATTTTTCAGCTATTATTGATTCAAATAAGTTACCTTCTCCCTTCTCTCTGTCTCTCCTTCTGCGATCATTATAATGCAAATGTTATTATACTCAATGATGCCACAGAGTTTCCTTAACCTATTCTCACTTTTTGTTGTCTTTTCTCTTTTTGCTGTTAGGCTTGCTTGCTTTCCATTACCCTTTTTGTTTGCTGATCCATTCTTCTCCATCTTCTAATTTACTGTTAATACTCTCTAGTGTATATTTCATTTCGGTTGTATTTTTCTGCTGATTATTTTCTTCTGATTATTTTTTATATTTTCTTTCTCTTTGTTTTAAGTTCTCACTGGCTCATCTACTCTTCCCTCAAGCCCAGTAAGTATTTTTAAGACCACTATTTTGAATTCCTTATCAGGCATGTTGCTTATTTCTATTTTGTTTAGCTCTTTTTCTGCAATTTTGTTTTGTTTTTTTTCATTTGGAACATATTCCTCTGTCTCTTGGTTTGGTCTAACTCTCTGTGTTTGTTTCTATGTATTAGGTAGGTCAGCTATGTATTTAATCTTAAAAGTGGTGGCCTTGTGTAGAAGAGGTCCTGTGGTACCCTGTATAGCAAAACGAGTCACCAAAACGAGGTGCTGGCGAGTGATCTTGATAATAGGGAAGCATATGGATATATCAGGGCTGTGGCTATATGGGAAATCTCTGTATCTTCTTCTCCATTTTATTGTAAAACTAAAACTATCCTAAAAATAACCTTTTTTTTTTAAACAGTTAAATTGTCTAGGCTCCTTTTCCAGAGGTATGATATTAGTGCTTTGAAAAATACTAATCCTGAGGCCCCACATGGACATGAAGACAAAAGCACCCTAGTGATCCTACTATAAAATTAGTGTTGAAATCCCTGCATATATAGGACAAAAGTACAGTAAAAAAAAATGTTTATTTT
This sequence comes from Ailuropoda melanoleuca, assembly GCF_002007445.2. Taxonomy (NCBI): domain Eukaryota; kingdom Metazoa; phylum Chordata; class Mammalia; order Carnivora; family Ursidae; genus Ailuropoda; species Ailuropoda melanoleuca. Next base: position 4,388,032 of record NC_048237.1, read on the forward strand.
GAAATAAATCAAAAATTTAAAAAATAAGTATATAACTTGCTGGAAGTAAAGGAAATGTACAAAAGAAAATTCCTTATTTTCTTACAATTTTCTCACAAATACTACTTCCAGAGCTGCTTTATTATTTTTTTTTCCTTAGAATTTCTGTTATGGTTCCGATCTGAAACTTTATTTTCTTTGGTGACTTATGCTTTTAAATTTAAGGTGGAATCTTACCTATTCAGCTTGCAATGATTATAAATATTCTGAATGATGTACTACCACTTCTAAGCTATATCACAACTATTAACAGTTATACATTTAACTCATAATTATCAACTTCAAAACAACTGACTGTTACTAGTTTAGGTATTCTAGAACAATTAAGCAAACCTTCCACAATCACTCTAGAGTATCTTCCCTTCTTTATCTTCCATTGACAATTTCTCTTGTTGGTGAAGAAATGGCAAGAGAATTAATGAAGAATAATCTAACATCTGGTTAAATAATTGATTAAGAAATGTTAAATGATGGAGTTATCAAGTCAAGCAAAGTTTTCATATTTTACTAGAAAGATTTATAGTTATCCTAGTCAGAGTAACTTATTCCTAGTTAATTTATTGATCAAAGATATAGATGATATTAGATGAGACAGAACTGGCAATAATTTTTAAAGTTTTGAATAACATAATATTTCATAGTGTGAGCAATGGATATAAAGCGTAACAGTGATAAAGTCCTAGGTTGAACCAATTGAAAGCCTACATAAAGAATTTGATTTCACTGCTGGTTATGATGTAACAGGTAGTGGCAAGCTATAACTCCTGTTATAACACCTAAGAAAAGGAAAATCAGTATTTTATCAGTACTCTGTACTTTATCAGAGTACTGATAAAATTTATATTTTCACAGACAAAAAGATTTAGAAGAAAAACAAGTGAACTAAAATTCTACAGATGGATAACATTTCCTTGGTAAATTTAGCTCACAAGAGATTTTCTTCTATGGTATATTTGCCCTGTCTGGAGATGGGCTGAGGATGTGCTTACCATAGGGAGAAATGTTCAACTAGGGGAAACAGAAACTAGCAGAGGTTTTTGATGGTCCCAAGCTGATGTGAAAGATTGAAATCTAGAGGGATCCCAAATTCCTAGGATGCTTTCTCTATGGGATATTTGAATGATTGGGTAATTGGGACATGGCGGGGGGGCTGGACTAGAGAGATCACTCTCTAGCCCCCACAAATTCATGGTACTTTAAAAGAAAGTCCCACTAGAGGGAGGGGTCTGCAACAACATAGAGATGACAAAACTCCTCCTGGAGACACTTGAAACTAGAAGAAGAATGATTTTAATTAAAGCTAAACTCCATTTATTTCATTTTTAATTGAAATACAGTTGACATACAATATTATATTAATTCCAAGTGTACCACATAGTGATTTGACATTTATATACATTACAAAATGCTTACGGGGAGAAGAGTAGTTAATATCTATCATACAATGTTATCAAATATTTTTTTTACTATTTTCCCTACGCTGTACTTCACATCCCCATGACTTAAACTTATTTTATAACTAGAAGTTTATACCTCTTGATCCCTTTCACCTATGTCACCCATCCCTACAGCCCCAGCCCCTCTGGCAACCAGTGGTTCTCTGAATTTATGAGTCTTTTGTTTTGTTTGTTCATTTTTTTTTCCAGATTCCACATATGAGTGAAATCATACAGCATTTATCTTTCTCTGCCTGACATTTCATTTAGCATAATACCTTCTAGGTATGCCTGTGTTGTTGCAAGTGGAGTGATTTCATTCTTATTTATGGCTGAGAATATTCTAGTATGTGTATGTGTATTGTGTGTATGTGTGTTTGTGTATTGTGTGTGAATGGTGGGTACACATACACCACACACACAATGTATATATATTCACAATATCTTCTTTATCCATGAATAAACACTTAGGTTGCTTCCATATCTTGGCTAATAAGCTGCAGGGAACATAGGTGTATATATATATCTTTTCAAATGAATGTTCTGTTTTCTTCAGGTGAATACCGAGCAGTGGAATTGTTGGAGTATAATATTTCTATTTTTAATTTTTTGAGGAACTTCCATATCATTTTCCATATTGGCTGCACCTACTTACATTCCCAAAAAAGAGTGCACAGGTGTTCCATTTTCTCCACATCCTTGCCAACATTTTGACACCAGTTATTCTGACTTATGTGAGATGATACTTCATTATGGTTCTGATTTGCATTCCTCTGATGATTAGTGATGTTGAGCATTTTTTTTTTTCATGTGTCTGTTGGCTCTTCGTAGGTCTTTGGAAAAATGTCTCTTTAGGTCCTCTGCCCATTTATCAATTGGATTTTGTGTGCGTGTGTGTGCATTGAGTTGTGTGAGTTCTTTAGATATTTTGGATAATAACTCCTTATTGGATATATCATTTGCAAATATCTTCTATCACTCAGTAGGTTGCCTTTTTGTTTTGCCAATGCTTTCCTTCACTGTGCAAAATCTTTTCAGTTTGATGTAATCGCAATTACATAGTTTTGCTTTTATTGCCCCTGCCTAAGGAGACAGATCAAAAAAATATTGTTAAGATCAACATCCAGTAGTTTATTTGCCTATGTTTTCATTTAGGAGTTTTATGATTTCAGGTCTCACATTTAGGTTTACTCCATTTTGAGTTTATTTTTGTATGGTATGAGAAAGTGGTTGAACTTCATGCACTTGTATGTAGCTGTCCAGTACTCCTAATACCATTCATTAAAGGAACTGTCCTTTTCCCATTGTATATTCTTGCTTCCTTTGCCATAGATCAATTCACCATGTAAGCATGGATTTATTTCTGGGCTCTCTATCCTGTTCTATTGATTGATGTGTGTATGTTCTAGTAGAACCATAGTGTTTTGATTACTATAGCTTTGTAGTAGATTTTGAAATCTAGGAGTGTGATACATCCAGCTTTGTTCCTCTTTCCCAAGAGTGCTTTAGCTATAGGGGTCTTTTGTGTTCCATACAAATTTTAGGATTGTTATAGTTCTGTAAATGATACTATGTTATTTTGATAAGGATTGCACTGAATTCATAGATTACTTTGGGCAGTGTGAGCATTTTAACAATATAATTCTTCCAATCCATAAGCATGGTGTTTTTTTCCATTTACTATGTCATCATGAATTTCCTTTATCAATGTCTTATAGTTTTGAGAGTACAGAAGTTTCACCTGTTTGGCTTTATTTATTTCTAGGTATTATTTTTGCTGCAATTGTAAATGAGATTGTTTCTTAATTTCTCTTTCTGCTACTTTGTTATTAGTGTGTAGAAATGCAAGAGATTTCTGCATATTAATTTTGTATCCTACAAGTTTACTGAATTTATTCATTCTAATAGGTTTTTGGTAGAGTCTAAGGTTTTCTATGTATAGTATCATGTCATCTTCAGATAGTGACAGTTTACCTCTTTCTTACCAATTTGGATGACGTTTATTTCTTTTTCTTGTGTGTTCTTGTGTGATTGCTGTGGCTAGGACTTCCAGTACTGTGTTGAGTAAGAGTGATGAGAGTGGCCAACCTTGTCTTTTTCCTGATCTTAGAGGAAAAGCTTTCACCTTGCACCACTGAGTAAGCTAATACTGGTGGGTTTTTCGCACACAGACTTTATTGTGTTGAGGTGTGTTTCTCTTTCAACCCACTTTGTTGAAAGTCTTTATTACGAATGGCTGAATTTTTTAACATTTTTTCTGCACCGATTGAGACGGTCATGTGATTTTTATTTTTCATTTTGCAAATGTGATGTCTCATGTTGATTGATTTGCAGATGTTGAAGCATCCTTGCATCCCTGGAACAAATCCCACTTGATTATGATGAAGGATCCTTTTAATGTATTGTTGAATTAGGTTTGCTAAGTTTTGTGGATTTTTGCATCAGGGTTCATCAGGGAAATCAGCTTTTAATTATTTAATTGTTTAATCTTACTGTAGTGTCTTTGTCTGCTCTTAGTGTCAGTGTAATGCTGGCATGGCAAGATGAACTTGGAAGTGTTCCTTCCTCTTGCCTTTTTTTTGGGGGGGGGTAATCATTTGATACTAAAGCTTTTTGGAATGTTTGGTAGAATTCATCTGTGAAGCCATTGGTCTTGGACCTTGGATAATAGTTTTTTGATTACTGATTAATTTCATTACTAGTAATAGGTCTTTTCATATTTTCTCGCTTCTAATTCAGTCTTGGAAGACTCTTTCTAGGAATTTACCCATTCCTTCTAGGTTGTTCAATTTTTTGGTGTAAATTGTAGTCTCTTACAATCCTGTGTATTTCTGTGGTGTCAGTTTTAACTTTCAGTTCTTAAGTTGAGTACTCTTAGTCTACCTAAAGGTTTATCAATTTTGTTTAACTTTTCAAACCACAATTTTTTGTTTCATTCATTTCTTCTATTTTTTTTCAGTCTTCATTTTATTTCCACTCTGATCTTTATTATTTCCCTCCTTCTACTAACTTGATGCTTTCTTTTTCTTGTTCCTTTGGGTGTAAGATAAGATTGTTTGTAGGGGTTTTTCTTTATTGCTATAAACTTCCCTCTTACAACTGCTTCTGCTGTGTCCCAAAGAACTTGGAGCACTGTATTACCCTCTTCATTTGCCACAAGGTATTTTTGGTTTTCTGTTTGATTTCTTTATTGACTCATTTGTTGTTAGTAGCATGCTGCTTTGCTTCCATGTGTTTGTTTCCAGTTTCTTGTAATTGTTTCATACCTTTGTAGTGGGAAAATTTCTNTGCTATAAACTTCCCTCTTACAACTGCTTCTGCTGTGTCCCAAAGAACTTGGAGCACTGTATTACCCTCTTCATTTGCCACAAGGTATTTTTGGTTTTCTGTTTGATTTCTTTATTGACTCATTTGTTGTTAGTAGCATGCTGCTTTGCTTCCATGTGTTTGTTTCCAGTTTCTTGTAATTGATTTATTTCTAGTTTCATACCTTTGTAGTGGGAAAATTTCGTGATAGGATTTCAATCTACATAAATTTGTTGAGACTTTTTGTGGCTTAAAATGTGATCTATTCTGGAGAATGTTCTATGTGTACTTGAAAAGAATGCATATCCTCCTATTTTTCTGGAATGTTCTGTATAGCTATTAAGTAAATCTGGTCTAATGTGGTGTTTAACACCAATGTTTCCTTATTGATTTTCTGTCTGGATGATGTATTCATTGGTGCAGGTGGGGTGTTAAAGTCCCCTAATGTTACTGTATTGTTGTCAACTTCTTAATATCTGTTAATATTTTCTTTGTATATATAAGTGCTCCTATTTTGGGTGCATAGATAACTTGTTATATTCTCATGTTGGATTGACCCTTTATCATTATGTAATGCCCTTTTTGTCTTGTTATAGTCTTTATTTTAAAATGTATTTTGTCTAATATGAATATTGCTCCTCAGTTTTCTCTTCTTTTCCATTTGCTATTAATATCTTTTTCCATCCCTTCACTTTAGTCTGTATGTATGTTTAGGTCTGAAGTGAGTCCCTTGCCGGCAGCATACAGATGGGTCTTATCCATTCATTCACACTATATCTTTCGATTAAATGTAAATGGATTAAATACTCCAAAGTAGTTATTGATAGGTACATACATACTGTCATTTTGTTAATTGTTTTCTAGTTGTTTTGTAATTCTCAGTTCCCTCTTTCTCTTCCTGTGTGATTTGATTATTTTTTTGTGTATCCATTATAGGTTTTTGGTTTGTGGTACCACAAAGTTTATATACAACACCCTATGTGTATAGCAGTGTATTTTAAGTAGATGGTCACTTGAGTTTGAACACATTTTAAAAGCTCTACATCTTTACTCCTCCTCCCCAGTATTGAAGTCATATTTTATATCTTTTTAGTTTGTGTTCCCTAACTACTTGGTGTAGATATAGTTGATCTTACGACTTTTGTCCTTTCACCGTCACACCAGCTCTGGAAAGGATTGATGTACTACCTTTACCGTAATTTCCCTCTACTTATGTCCTTTTCTTTCCTGTTTAAAATAATCTTTTTAACATTTCTTGTAAGGTCAATTTAGTGGTGATGAGCTCTTTATCTCTCCCTCACTTCTGAATGATAACCTCCAGATAGAATATTCTTGATTTTACTTTTTTTTTTTTTTCCTTTCAGCACCTTAAACATATCCTGCCACCTTCATCTGGCCAAAGTTCCTACTGAAAAATGTGCTAGTAGTCTTATCATGGGTGTTTCCTAGTATGAACCTGTTTGCTTTTATTTTGCAGCTTTTAAGATTGTTAATTTTTGACAATTTATTATGTGTCTTGGTGTGTATCTCTCTGTGTTCTGGACCTGGATGCCTATTTCCTTTTCCAGGGTAGGCAAAATTTCAGCTGTTATTCTTTCTAATGTGTTTTTTCTGTTTCACATATGCTCCTTTCTCTCTCTCTCTTCTCCTTTTGGTACCCCTATAATGTGTATGTTAATATGCTTGATATCATCCCAGACATCCCTAAACCTATATTCATTAAAAAAAATTTTTTTTTTGGGGGGGTGCCTGGGTGGCTCAGCTGTTAAGCATCTGCCTGTGGCTCAGGTCATGATCCCAGGGTCCTGGGATCGAGCCCCACATCGGGCTCCTTGCTCAGCAGGAAGTCTGCTTCTCCCTCTCACACTCCCCTTGCTTGTGTTACCTCTCTCTCTGTCTCATAAATAAATAAAATCTTTAAGAAAATAATAGAAAATTATTTTTTGAGAGATTTCTAAATTGCTGATGTTTTCCTGTATCCTCCAACCTGCGTAGTCCATCTAGGATTTTTTTTTTTTATGTCCGTTATTCTTTGGCTCTGATTGGTTATTTTTATTCTCTCTTTTTTGAAGTTCTCACTGTGTTCATCCACTCTTCTTTCATGTCCAGTGAGCATCTTTATAATTATAACCTTGACATCTTTATCAGGTAGATTAGCTATCCCCTATTTGTTCTTTTTCTTAGGTGTTGTCTTGTTCTTTTGTTTTGAACATGCTCTTTAGTCTCCTTAATCTGTCTGTTCTATATTAGGTAGGTCGGCTATGATTACTGGTCTTAAAGATACTGGTTTTATGTAGAAGGCATCTTGTGGGGCCCCAAAGTGTCATCCTTTCTGGTCCTGAAAATTAGGTGTTTCAGGGCTGCCGCCTGTGTGGGCTGCATGTGCCCTCCTATTGTAACTTGGCTACAACTGCTGTGGGTGCACTGGGGGACAGGGCTGCCCACCACCACATGGTTGTCTGAGAGGCCAGGCTACAGTTGCTGTGGGCATGCTGGGGGGTGACATTAGTATTCAGGGGGGCTGGCTATAAGCACCAGTTGTGACTGTTAGAGGCATGAGATGTCCCTCCTCCAGGAGAACCTCCCTTTGGAGGTTCTGGTCCCATCTGAGGCTGCCTGCCAAGTGTGGCAAGGTGAGAGAATTTGGGGAGGGGGCACCTGCCTGGGCAGGCAGATTTGATGGAGAATGCCAGGGTGAGGTGTAAGCAGTGCTAGCAATGTAGATGAGAAGGGTCGGAACTGGTGCCTGCCAGCATTGGGCCAGCTAGGCTGAAGGACAGAAAGAAAAATGGCTCCACCAGTGCCTGTTCCCTGGTAAATTTCCTACCAATCCTTGACCCTCTGTCATATGCCCTACAATTACTCAGTAAATCTTAACCTATGGGTCAGGTGCTTTTCAAACTGCTGCCTCTGTGCTGTTTCCGAGGAAGTGAGATTGGGGGTAAGAGCAGAATCTCAATTTCCTATAGGACTCAGGCTCTCCTGGAGTTAAGCCCTACTGATTTTTTCCTTTTTTCTTTATTGAAGCATAGTTGACCCATAGTTACATTGGCTTCAGGTGTACAACATAGTGATTCAACAAATCTACACATCATGCTATGTTGACCACAAGCATTGCTACCATCTGTCCCCATACAACACTATTACAGCTTGATTGGCTATATTCCCTATGCTGTACCTTTCATATCCGTGACTTATTTATTCCATAACAGGAAGCCTTTACCTCCTACTCCCCTTCACCTACTTTGCCCAATCCCCCTCCAGCCCTGCTGTCTGGTGACCACCAGTTACTTCTTTGTATTTATGGGTCTGTTTCTGCTTTGTTTGTTCATTCTTTTTTAAAGATTCTACATAAAAGTGAAATCATATCTGTTTATCATTGATATCATTTTTTATGGCTAATATTTCATTACACACACATATCCCACATCCTCTGTCCATTCATCGATTGATGGATACTTAGGGTTGCCTCCGTATCTTGGCTATTATAAATAATGTTACAATAAACATAGGGTTACATATATCTTTTCAAATGTTTTTATTTGGGTAAATACCCAGTGGTGGAATTACTGGATTGTATGGCATTTCTCTCTTTAATTTTTAGAGTAATTTCTATACTGTTTTCCACAGTGGGTGCACCAATTTACATTCTCACAGTGAGCAAAAGTTCCTTTTTCTCCACATCTTTGCCAACACTTGTTATTTCTTACTTTTTGATACTAGCTATTCTGACTTGCATGAAGTGATATCTCATTGAGGTCTTGATTTGCATTTCCCTGATGACTAGTGATGTTAAGCATCTTTTCCCGTGACTACTGGCCACCTGTATGTCTTCTCCCCACTTTTTTTTTTTTTTAAGGATATGTTCTTTGTATATTTTGGATATTAACCCCTTATTGGATTTATCATTTACAAATATCTTCTCCCATTCAGTAGGCTGCCTTATTGTTTTGTTGTTGGGTACCTTTGCTGTGAAAAAAGCTTTTTATTTTGATGTAGTCCCAATAACTTATTTTTGCTTTTTTTCCCTTTCCTGAGGAGAGCTATCTGTAAAAATGCTACCAAAGATATCTAAGAGATTTTAGGAGTGTTCCGGTTTCAAGTCCCACATTTAGGTCTTTGTTTTCAGTTTATTTTTGTGTATAAGTGGTTCAGTCTCACTCTTTTGCATGTAGCTGTCCAGTTTTCCCCAAACCATTTATTGAAGACTCTGTCTTTTCCCCATTCTTGGCTCTTTTGTTACAGATTAATTGACCATATAGGTATGGGTGTATTTCTGGGCCATCCTGTTCCATTAATCCATGTGTATGTTTTTGTGCCAGTACCACACTATTGTGATAACTACAGCTTTGTAGTGTATCCTGAAATCTGGGATTGTGATATGTCCAGCTTTGTGGTTCTTTCTCAAGAGTGTTTTGGCTATTAGGAGTTCTTTGTGTTTCCATAGAAACTTCAGGATTTTTTGTTCTAGTTCCATGAAAAATGCTATTGGTATTTTGATAGGGATGGCAGAGAATCTGTAGATTGCCTTGGGTAGTATGAACATTTTAACAATACTCTTCTAGTCCGAGAACATGGAATGGCTTTTGATTTGCGTTGTCTTCAATTTCTTTCACCAGTATGTTAAAAATTTTAGAGTACAGGCTTTTCACCTCCTTGGTTAAGTTTATTCTTGGGTATTTTATTCTCAGTGCAATTGAAAAATGTAATTGTTTTCCTAATCCTCTTTCTGCTACTTTATTGTTAGTGTAAAAATGCGACAGATTTCTGTATGTCAATTTTGTATTCTGCAAATTTACTGAATTCTTTGTTACTTTGAATAGTTTTTCGGGGGAGTTTTCAGGGTTTTCTGTATATGATGTCATGTCATCTGCAAATAGTGAAAGCTTTACTACTTCTTTACCAATTTATTTCTCTTTCTTGTTTAGCGTTGCGGTTAGGTCTTCTAGTACAGTGTTGAATACAAGGGGCAAGAGTGGACATCCTTATCTTGTTTCTGGTCTTAAAGGAAAAGCACTTAGTTTTTGACCATTGAAAATGATGAGGATTTGGCCTTACTTATATTGAGGTATGTTCCTTTTGAACACACTTTGTTGAAAGTTTTTTATCAATAATGGCTGTTGAATTTTGTCAAATGCATTTTCTGCATCTATTCAGATGATCACGTGATTTTATCCTTCATTTTATTAAGGTGGTGTGGCATCTTGTTTAATTTGCAGATATTGTCCCATCTTTTTTTCCTGGAATAAATATATAGCAGTTTTTATTAACTTGGTGGTTGCTGAAGTTTGAACACATTATAAAATAACTTATTTATTCACCCCATAGTTGTATTTATAGTTTTATCCCAGTTATGGCCTTTTCCAACTTAAGCAGTCCCTTTAACAGTTCTTGTAAGTCATTTTAGTGGTGATGAACTCTTTTAATTTTACTTTGGGAAACTCTTTACCTGGCAAAGTTATCTTTCAGCATAGAAAGAGAGAGAGTATTCTTGGTAGTAGGGATTTTTCTTTCAGCATTTTGAATATATCCTGACACTCCTTTTCTGGTCTGTAAAATTTCTGCTAAAAAATTAGTAGATAGACTCATGGGGTTTCTCTTGTATGTAACTTTTTGCTTCTCTCGTTGCTTTTAAAATTCTCATCTTTAACCTCTGATTTTAATTATTATGCATCTTTGGTGCGGACCCCTTGGGTTCATTTTGTTTAGACCTTTCTGTGCTTCTTCAACCTGGATGCCCGTTTCCTTCTCCAGGTCAGGAAAGATTTCAGCTATTATTTTTTCAGATAAGTTTTCTACCCCTTCTCTTTTCCTTTGGTGACCCCTAAAATGCAAAGTTGTATTTGCTTCATGTTGTCCAAGAGATACCTTAACCTATCCTCATTTTAAAAAATTCTTTTCTTTGTCGTTCAGCTTGGTTCTTTCCATTACCCTCTTTCAGGTTCCTGATCCATTCGTCTGCATCTTTTTGTCTAGTGTATTTTTAGATTTTCAGTTATTGTAATCTTTAAATTTGGTCCTTTTTATATGTTTTCTATCTCTGTTGAAGTTATCAATTTTTCCATTCTTAGGTAAGTATTTTATGATTAATAAACTATCAGGCACATTGCTTCTCTCCATCTTCTTTCTTTTTCAGAGATATTTGTCTTGTTCTGTCATGGAGNTTGTAATCTTTAAATTTGGTCCTTTTTATATGTTTTCTATCTCTGTTGAAGTTATCAATTTTTCCATTCTTAAGTTAGATAAGTTTCTTATGATTAATAAACTATCAGGCACATTGCTTCTCTCCATCTTATTTCTTTCTTTTTCAGAGATATTTGTCTTGTTCTGTCATGGAGCATGTTTCTCTATTCACTTTACTTGGCTGTGTGTTTCTCTGAAGTAGGAAGAACTGCTTCTTCTCAACTTGAGTGGTCTTGTGTATGGTCATTACCAGTGTAGACTGTTTGTGCCTGGTGAAGANCTGTGTGTTTCTCTGAAGTAGGAAGAACTGCTTCTTCTCAACTTGAGTGGTCTTGTGTATGGTCATTACCAGCGTAGACTGTGCCTGGTGAAGTTGCTGGCTGCCCGAGTCTGTGTGGGTGTGGGCAGGGTCCCAGGGCATTCCTTGCTGAGGCTGCTGTGGTGGGATGGCCAGAGCTGTCACCGGGGTCTCTGCACTGAGGGTGCTCTTGCAGGAAAGCTGACATGGGTACACGCTGGTAGGACCTGGGGCTTTCTGCAGAGAGGGTGCCCAGGGGCACTCCACACAAGTACTCCCCTGGGGCTCTCCATACAGAGGGTATCCTGGCAGAACAGCTGAAGCTGAAGGTGGTATGAGCAGAGGGGTCCCAGGGTGCTTAGCACAGGGATGCACTGGTGGAGTGACTGGGGCCACGGCAAACATGGGCTTGGGTATGCTGGAGCACTCTGCACCGGAGAGCTATCTGAAGCTGAAGTGGTGTGAGCCTAGAGTGTTCTGAGATACTTTGTGTCCATGTCAGCTTGGCATAATGGCTACAGCTATAGTGAGTGCTGACCAGGGGTGTCCAGGGTGCTTTGCTAGGGGTGCTAGGTTCACAGAGGCAGTAGGCTGGCTAGGGCCCTGAACACTGTTCCTATTTAGGGTATCAATCAATCAGCGGAGAAGGAACTCTAGTAACCTGGAGTGAGTTTCAGCAGCTCTTCTGCCCTGTGGCAAGGTTCTAAGGCTAGTTCCTTCCTCGACCTCCTGCCTGCGTTAGAGCTGATGTGGGCTAGAGGCCTGGTGCTCACTGAGATGACAGGCCCGACAAAGCACCTGGACCACTGCCCTTGTCTGCACTATCAAAATGGAGAGTAGCCTAAACCATATGCTCACTAGCCCTTTTGACCTGGGGAGAGTTTCAGCAGGTCTCCCGTCATTTGGTGTACTAGGGCTGGATGGTTTATATATTAGTCTCTTAAACCATGACTTTTTTCTATGCCCCAGCACAGATGAATCTGCTTATGGTTCCTTAGTACTATCCCTCTCCCCTGCAGTTTGCAGCATTGGGGGTGGGGGTTCAGAAGCAGTTCGGTCAGCTCTCAGCGTGCCTTCAGGAGTAATTGTATAAGTGTCTGTGGAGGAGGTGAGTTGAGTTCATGGCCTTCCTACATCACCATAAACCCTGCTGATTTTCAGAGCCACTTGTTATTGGGGCTCCTTTTCCTGGTATAGATTCTCAGTTCAGGGGTTCCCAAGGTGGAGCTTGAATCCCTCACTCTTCAGGAGGACTTCTATGCTATGAGATGCCATCTGCTAATGGCTTGCCACTAGACACTTTCAAACTTTTTTCACTGGGCCTCAGGGTGAGCAACAATTGCATGTGAGGCCTCGAAGAGCTGAGTCTTAGTTTCCTTTAGGACTTTGAAACCCCCAGACATCAGTCCCCTTTGTTTTCTAAGCCAGATACTCACTCTGAAGACTTAGGGCACCACAGTCCCTGAGACNGGGGTGGGGGTTCAGAAGCAGTTCGGTCAGCTCTCAGCGTGCCTTCAGGAGTAATTGTATAAGTGTCTGTGGAGGAGGTGAGTTGAGTTCATGGCCTTCCTACATCACCATAAACCCTGCTGATTTTCAGAGCCACTTGTTATTGGGGCTCCTTTTCCTGGTATAGATTCTCAGTTCAGGGGTTCCCAAGGTGGAGCTTGAATCCCTCACTCTTCAGGAGGACTTCTATGCTATGAGATGCCATCTGCTAATGGCTTGCCACTAGACACTTTCAAACTTTTTTCACTGGGCCTCAGGGTGAGCAACAATTGCATGTGAGGCCTCGAAGAGCTGAGTCTTAGTTTCCTTTAGCACTTTGGAACCCCCAGACATCAGTCCCCTTTGTTTTCTAAGCCAGATACTCTGTAGACTTAGGGCACCACAGTCCCTGAGATTGTAACAGAGAGCTAAGTAGGGCCACCTCTGGGAGAAGCACCTGTCTGGTGAGGTCCCTCCTGAGATGTTACCACACCAGGAATGCTGTTTTTTTGTTTTTGTGAGATTATGTTCTCAACCTCTCATACCCATCTTGATGTGGTCCTTTTTGTT
>NC_048237.1:4402459-4446285 GCF_002007445.2 Ailuropoda melanoleuca
TGCTGGCTGCCCGAGTCTGTGTGGGTGTGGGCAGGGTCCCAGGGCATTCCTTGCTGAGGCTGCTGTGGTGGGATGGCCAGAGCTGTCACCGGGGTCTCTGCACTGAGGGTGCTCTTGCAGGAAAGCTGACATGGGTACACGCTGGTAGGACCTGGGGCTTTCTGCAGAGAGGGTGCCCAGGGGCACTCCACACAAGTACTCCCCTGGGGCTCTCCATACAGAGGGTATCCTGGCAGAACAGCTGAAGCTGAAGGTGGTATGAGCAGAGGGGTCCCAGGGTGCTTAGCACAGGGATGCACTGGTGGAGTGACTGGGGCCACGGCAAACATGGGCTTGGGTATGCTGGAGCACTCTGCACCGGAGAGCTATCTGAAGCTGAAGTGGTGTGAGCCTAGAGTGTTCTGAGATACTTTGTGTCCATGTCAGCTTGGCATAATGGCTACAGCTATAGTGAGTGCTGACCAGGGGTGTCCAGGGTGCTTTGCTAGGGGTGCTAGGTTCACAGAGGCAGTAGGCTGGCTAGGGCCCTGAACACTGTTCCTATTTAGGGTATCAATCAATCAGCGGAGAAGGAACTCTAGTAACCTGGAGTGAGTTTCAGCAGCTCTTCTGCCCTGTGGCAAGGTTCTAAGGCTAGTTCCTTCCTCGACCTCCTGCCTGCGTTAGAGCTGATGTGGGCTAGAGGCCTGGTGCTCACTGAGATGACAGGCCCGACAAAGCACCTGGACCACTGCCCTTGTCTGCACTATCAAAATGGAGAGTAGCCTAAACCATATGCTCACTAGCCCTTTTGACCTGGGGAGAGTTTCAGCAGGTCTCCCGTCATTTGGTGTACTAGGGCTGGATGGTTTATATATTAGTCTCTTAAACCATGACTTTTTTCTATGCCCCAGCACAGATGAATCTGCTTATGGTTCCTTAGTACTATCCCTCTCCCCTGCAGTTTGCAGCATTGGGGGTGGGGGTTCAGAAGCAGTTCGGTCAGCTCTCAGCGTGCCTTCAGGAGTAATTGTATAAGTGTCTGTGGAGGAGGTGAGTTGAGTTCATGGCCTTCCTACATCACCATAAACCCTGCTGATTTTCAGAGCCACTTGTTATTGGGGCTCCTTTTCCTGGTATAGATTCTCAGTTCAGGGGTTCCCAAGGTGGAGCTTGAATCCCTCACTCTTCAGGAGGACTTCTATGCTATGAGATGCCATCTGCTAATGGCTTGCCACTAGACACTTTCAAACTTTTTTCACTGGGCCTCAGGGTGAGCAACAATTGCATGTGAGGCCTCGAAGAGCTGAGTCTTAGTTTCCTTTAGGACTTTGAAACCCCCAGACATCAGTCCCCTTTGTTTTCTAAGCCAGATACTCACTCTGAAGACTTAGGGCACCACAGTCCCTGAGATTGTAACAGAGAGCTAAGTAGGGCCACCTCTGGGAGAAGCACCTGTCTGGTGAGGTCCCTCCTGAGATGTTACCACACCAGGAATGCTGTTTTTTTGTTTTTGTGAGATTATGTTCTCAACCTCTCATACCCATCTTGATGTGGTCCTTTTTTTTTTTTTTTTAAAGATTTTATTTATTTATTTGACAGAGATAGAGACAGCCAGTGAGAGAGGGAACACAAGCAGGGGGAGTGGGAGAGGAAGAAGCAGGCTCATAGCAGAAGAGCCTGATGTGGGGCTCGATCCCGTAACGCCGGGATCACGCCCTGAGCCGAAGGCAGATGCTTAACCGCTGTGCCACCCAGGCGCCCCGATGTGGTCCTTTTTGTTGTGGACATTTTTTTTTTTTCAGAGGAAAATGATCCCTTTGTAGCTGGAGATTTGGTATGTCTATGGGAGGGGATGAGTTCAGGATCTTTCTATAAACCCAGCTTTGCCTAAGCTCCATTTCTATTAGGATAGTTCAAATTAGCCTCTCAACTCGTCTGCTCAGAACAGGAAAGGGTTTATCTGTCCTGGAAAAAAGTAGATCACTTTTATTTTTTTTAAAGATTTTGTCAGAACACAAGCAGAGGGAGCAGCAAGGAGCCTGATGCAGGACTTGATCCCAGGGTCCTGGGATCATGACCTGAGCTGAAGGCAGACGCTTAACCGACTGAGCTACTCAGGCATCCCAGATCACTTTTAGACTTTTTGTTGTTGTTTTTTACATATGATGTGTACTACATAATACAAAAATTGAAAGACTTGTGAAGAGGCAAGAAACTGTATCCCATAATTTAAAAGCAGATACACATATTCAGATACTTGATTGACAAAGACAATAACTGCCATAAAGGTTAAAGAAATAGGAGAAAAGATGGACAAAAAAGCAAATATTTTGTGGCGAAAATATTTAAGATTTTAAATGAGTTTTAACGTCAGCTTGAATAAGACAAAAGACATGCTTATGAAACTCAAGGGTAGGTCAATAAAAGAAACTGAAGCACATAGAGAAAACAACAACAAAGCATATGGGACATAATACAGGGATACCAAGTGGTTTAATATAACTGGAGTATCAGAAAAAGGATGAGATACAGCATGGCACAGAAGCAATATTGGGAAAGGTAACTGCTAAGAGGTTTACTAAAATAGATAACAAGACACCAACCCACATATTCAAAAATCACAGTGAACAGAGCACCAGAATACAAGGAAATCTGCTAAGCACAGGTAGTGGCAAGTGCATGTGCAACAGTTCATGGGCCAGAGCTGGTCAAATGACCACACGTCAATGCAAGTGTTTAAGAAGAAAGGGAAGGGAAATAAAATGTTGGTACAACAATGAACCTCATCGTCTCTCCACACGCATATTACTGGACAGTTGTAATCTGTCCCTTTGGGAATCTTTTCTACAGCCACTTGCATTTGATTTGTGTGTTTAAGAATGAAATATAAATTTGGTAAATTTCAAAAATATGAATTGCTACAGTCTTTACTTTTTCAGCACTTGCCTTCTGCCATGTCACTTGAGGTATTCAGTATTCAGGCAGTTACTGCCAGAATCCTTGGACTTACCCTCTCCCCTTTCTGAATTGTCTATGGTGCTGCAAGTTGGAAATAGTGAAGTNTTTTGTCAGAACACAAGCAGAGGGAGCAGCAAGGAGCCTGATGCAGGACTTGATCCCAGGGTCCTGGGATCATGACCTGAGCTGAAGGCAGACGCTTAACCGACTGAGCTACTCAGGCATCCCAGATCACTTTTAGACTTTTTGTTGTTGTTTTTTACATATGATGTGTACTACATAATACAAAAATTGAAAGACTTGTGAAGAGGCAAGAAACTGTATCCCATAATTTAAAAGCAGATACACATATTCAGATACTTGATTGACAAAGACAATAACTGCCATAAAGGTTAAAGAAATAGGAGAAAAGATGGACAAAAAAGCAAATATTTTGTGGCGAAAATATTTAAGATTTTAAATGAGTTTTAACGTCAGCTTGAATAAGACAAAAGACATGCTTATGAAACTCAAGGGTAGGTCAATAAAAGAAACTGAAGCACATAGAGAAAACAACAACAAAGCATATGGGACATAATACAGGGATACCAAGTGGTTTAATATAACTGGAGTATCAGAAAAAGGATGAGATACAGCATGGCACAGAAGCAATATTGGGAAAGGTAACTGCTAAGAGGTTTACTAAAATAGATAACAAGACACCAACCCACATATTCAAAAATCACAGTGAACAGAGCACCAGAATACAAGGAAATCTGCTAAGCACAGGTAGTGGCAAGTGCATGTGCAACAGTTCATGGGCCAGAGCTGGTCAAATGACCACACGTCAATGCAAGTGTTTAAGAAGAAAGGGAAGGGAAATAAAATGTTGGTACAACAATGAACCTCATCGTCTCTCCACACGCATATTACTGGACAGTTGTAATCTGTCCCTTTGGGAATCTTTTCTACAGCCACTTACATTTGATTTGTGTGTTTAAGAATGAAATATAAATTTGGTAAATTTCAAAAATATGAATTGCTACAGTCTTTACTTTTTCAGCACTTGCCTTCTGCCATGTCACTTGAGGTATTCAGTATTCAGGCAGTTACTGCCAGAATCCTTGGACTTACCCTCTCCCCTTTCTGAATTGTCTATGGTGCTGCAAGTTGGAAATAGTGAAGTAAAAGGCTATGCCAGTATTGATAATTACTATATACATTATTTCAAATATTTAACATATACATATCTAATATATATTTATTAGGTTCCAGAGACGACAACATTGTGAATTTTATGTTATTTGGGAGAGAGACACTTTTAAAAATAAGTAAAATATATATTATTGGATAATAAGCCTGTCAAGGAAAATGGAGGATTGTGGTTTTAAAATGGTAGCCACGGAAGCATCACTGTAAAGGTGACATCTGAAGGGAATAAGCAAGGAAGCTTTTTGAGGGGAAAAAAAAAATTTGAGGAGGCAGAGATGGCAGGTAGAAAATCCACGTAGTAGGTACCTGTGTGCTTGATGTGCGCAAGGAAGAGTAAATCAGCAAATGTGACAGAAGGGGAAGCAACAGCATGTGCTGGGAAGCAGGGAGTATTAGAGGTGAAGAGGTGAGGTCAGAGAGGCAATGCAAGCCAGGCACCAAGGGTGGGGTTGCTGACGCTAGTGTGATATTGCAATCACTGGGCATTGTCTCTGAGTTCGATTGTTACCTAAAACTTTGTAATGGGTTCCATAATCTGAATTACATTTTAACATGATCACTCTGCCTTATATGGACACTAGATCGAAAAGGGATCAGAGCAGAAGTGGATTCAACAGTTAGGAAATAATGAATGAGGGTGGTGGTTTGGACAAAGTAGGAATAGTGCACGTCGTGAGACAATGTTGATTTCCTTCAATACTTGAAGACTGTCGTGATGAATATGCTTATAGAGATAGGTGTGGGTATGAGAGAAAGAAGGAATTCTGTCACTCTACGGTTGTGGCTGAATAATTAAATGACGGAAACACCATGATGAATAAGGAAGAGAGAGATTGGAAACTCGGGTACAGGAGTGTGTGTGTGGTGGGGGGCGGCTTTTAAGAAATGCTGAAAGGAGTTCTTCAAGTTGAAATAAAAGAATGCTAAATAAATAGTAACATGAAAACATACAACACACTGGGAACTCTAATCAAATTCAGAATACATTAATACAACTTAACCACTAATGTAAAAGTTAAAGGATAAAACATTAAACATAACTACAGCTATAATAATTTGTAAATGGACACAATCTCAAATGTAAATTGTGACATTGAAAACAATCAGGGAGAGCGAAAGAATAGTTTTTTTAATGAGATGGGTGCTAAGTTATCAATGTTAAATAAATTATTATGTTTCCTATAAGCCTCATAGTAACCATAAAGCAAAACCCTACAGTTGATAAACCATACATAAAATCATCAATACACAGAGGAAGAAAGGAATTATAAGAAAAAAGCCAGAAAACAATAAGATAGCATTAATAATTCCTAACTTATCAATAATCACTTTAAAAGTAAATAGAGTAAATTCTACAGTCAAAAGGCATAGGGTGGCTGAATGGATAAAAACCAAGACCCAACTATATGATACCTACAAGAGACCCACATAGGCTCAAAGTAAAGAGACAGAAAAAGAGGTTACATGCAAATGGAAAACCAAAGAGCAGGGCGATTATATTTATACCAGACCCAATAGACTCTAAGTCAGAAAAATGTAACAAAGAAGTTCAGTATATCACGGTAAAGGGGTTAATTTACAAGAGGTTGTAATAATCATAAAAATACATGCACCCAACATCAGAGCACCTAAATATATTAAGGAAATACACATAGATCTAAAGGGAGAAATTGACAACTGCACAATAATAGGGAACATTAATACTCCACTTTCAATAATGGATAGATCATCCAGACAGACAATCAATAAGGAAATTTTGGACTTGAAATATACTTTAGACCAAATGGACCTAACCTATATAGAGAACATTCCATTCAATAGCAGAATACACATTCTTCTCAAGTGCACATGGAACATTCTCCAGGATAGAGTATATGCCAAGTCATAAAAACAAGTCTTAGAAAAATTAAAAAGATTGAAATTCCACCAAGTATCTTTTCTGACCACCATTATATGAAGGAAGAAAATGGAAAATTCACAAACATGTAGAAATGAAACAGCACTTTCCTAAAAACCATATAGAAAAAGCTCCTTGGCAGTAGTCTCAACAGCATTTTTTTGTATAGGACTCCAAAGCACAAGCAAAGAAAGTGAAATGAAACAAGTGGGACTGCATCAAATCAAAAAGTTCTATACAGCAAAAGGATCGGCAAAATGAAAATGTAACCTACAGAATGGGAGAAAATATTTGCACATCATACAGTTGATATCCAAAATATAGAAAGAACGCATAAGCATCAATAGCAACAAATTCAAAGACAACACACAAATGACCAGCAGGTTCATGAGAAGGTGCTCAACATCTCTCATCATGAGGAAACTGCAAATAAAACCCCAGTGAAATACTACCTCGTATCTGTTAGACTGGGTAGTATCAAACAAACAAACAAACAAACAAACAAAAAAAACCAAGTAAGTATTGGGTAAAGATGTGGAGAAAAGGGAACCTTTATGAAAATGTCCATTGACAGAAGAATGGATAAAGAAAATGTAATTTTGCATATATATGTGTATACATATATATATGTGTGTATATATATATACACACACACACAGATATGTGATACACACACAATGGAAAGCCATTTGGCCAGAAGGAAATCCTGCTATTTGCAACAACATAGATGGACCTTGAGGGCATTATGCTCAATGAAACAAGTCAGAGAAAGACATTTTGTGGTGTGTGTGTTAAAAACATTTGAGTGTAATACAGTACTATCAACAATACTCACCATGTTTTCCACTAGACCTTTCTCATTTTATAGCTGCAAGTTTGTACCCTTTTACCGATCTCTCCCTTTTTCTCCTACCTCCCCACCCCTGGCAATTACTTTTCTACTCTCTGTTTCTCTGAGTGTGACATTTTTTTGTTGTTGTTGTTTTAGATTCCACAAACAAGTGAGATCATAAGGTATATTACTCATAGAAATAGAATGGTGGTTGCCAGGGGCTAGAGGAAATAGGAAGATGTTAATCAAAGGGCACAAACTTCAGTTCTAAGTTCTGGGGATCTCATGTATGGCACGGTGATTATAGTTAGCAATACTGTATTATATACCCAGTTGCTGGGAGAGTAGATTTTCAGTGTACTCACTACACACACAGGATGGTAATAATGTGAGCTGTTAACCTTATAGAGGGAATCATTTTACAATATATGCATATGTGAAGTCATCACATTGTGTACCTTAAATTTATAATTGAAATAGAACATTGTATATCTCAATAAAGCAGGGTTGGGGGGGGAAGGAATCAGTATTGAGAAAAGAATTACAGAGGGAGTATGTTGTGAAGAAAGTACTTCAAATAGAAGGGAGTGGTCAACTCTGGCATATGTTGCTGATAATGCACGTAAAATAAGGACTGAGAATTAATTAGTAGCTTTAACCACTTGGATGCACTCGCCATCACAAGAAGGAGAGCCATTGTGGACGTGCTGCTTATGCATGGTTCAAAGGTGCCCATCCGATTATGCCCAATGAGTGGTTGTGAAATACTCGCTGCATTGTGCTCCATCCATAGGGAGGGCACAGCTATTTATAATTCATGCATCCTGAGGGGTACCATTGTTCAATTTGCACAGACATAGTATTTGCTAGCTGAAACCCTATTGACACAATCAGTGTCTGGGCCACTGCCTTTTTGGAATGGATTCGAGAGAGAAGGAAAGGGAGGAACTGGAGACACTGATAACCTGCAGAGTAGCCAATAAACTGAAAGGAAAGGGAAACAAAAATTTTGTTATTTTGAAAATGGGAGCTTTACCATCATGTCTAAATACTGATGGGAAAGACCCAGTACAGAGGGATTCTGTGTGCTTGCTTTATACTGGGCAGTGTGTATTACTTATTCAGGTGGCTAGAAAGAAGCAAAAGGTTAAAAAACTTATCTTGGGCTATAAAATTGTTTAATTGCTGTTCACTGCTCAGAAGTAGAAAACACCCAGCATGGAGGCGGCAATTACTACTTGTTGAATATTCATCGGAATTTGAACTCACAGCATCTGATTTCGTATCCTGAACCTTCAATGGTTGGACACCACTATCTTGTCATGCAGAACTATGTACTCAGCAGGAATTTTTTCGGACTGCTTTGTAGAAACAAAGGAAAGGACACATTTATTCACAAGACCAGTAATCTCCCTGCAGACCAGGAGCGTGTTTTCCCATATCGGTATGTGACTTAGCACCATGTTTGGCACGACTTAAGTATTCAGTATAATCAAGGATTTGTACATTCAAGAGCCACTTGATTAACATTTATTATCCTGCCAAATAATTCATCCAAATTTAAATTTAAAATCGGTTTTAAATGCTGATATTTTACTGATTATAAAATATATGCTCATGATAGAAAATGTAGAAAATGCAGAAAAGTGGAAAGAAGAAAAGCAGTTCACCCAATTCCAGTATCAACAGACAATTGCTTTTGAACAATTATGTACATTTTCTCCTGCCCTATAATTATAAGTGGATGGTTCTGGAAGTCCTTGCAATAATAGTAATAACAACTTAATTGCTTATACGAGATGCATTATCTCATTTAAACTTCACAACCAACCTGTGAAGAAGGCATTCGCAACGGAGCATTTTACAAATGAGGCTCAGAGAGATTGAGCCATTTTCGCAAGGCTGTAAGTACAGCCATATTAATGCCCTTCTAATTCACCCCTCTGATTTCAAGTGCTATTAAATCTAATTTTCTCTCAGGTTGATAAGGGTCAGTTCTGCTTGTGTCTGTCATGCACCCTTTAACAATTAAACATTCTTCTTGAAAGCCTTCATTGACTGGGACTGCTCTTGCCCCTGCTCTAGGATCTAAGCAGCCTGCTTTGTAAACATAAAGTTGCTTCATGAGATTATTTTTATTTTTGAGCTTGAGGATTGTTAAAAAGAGCAAATTTTTTTTTTCCTTTTACTTTCACAGAACCTGACACAAATACTTGACACAGCGGAGGTGATGAATAAAATCGCCTACTTGGTAAGTTCTTCCATACCTGCAGCCTAATCTTTATCCTACATTTTGGGTTTGGTAGTTTCTGGACTTGGGGGTCAGCACAGGGTGAGGTGAGAGAATAGTTGAGGACCTTCTTTTCCATTTAATAACCTCTTCTAAGGTTTTCTGGGGGGAAAAGAAACAGCACTCTGAAGGCAGAAGGCAAACGTAGGAGACTGATGTGAGACAGGGTTTGGGTATTCACTGCGCTGTGTGGATAATGACAGTGGTCAGTTCTTAACAGGAACAGTGGTTCCCACATGGAAGCATTGTTAAGCTTAGTTGCTGTAAGTGATCCCTGCTGTGTTAAAATGGGAAATAAATATCCCAGTTTATTTTTGCTATGGAAGAGAGAATATTTCTTGAGATACCCAGCTTTTTTAGCAGCCTGCCACAGTTACTATGACCATCATTTGTTACAGTGACTTTAAAAAACAAAACATTCTTATATTCACTGTGTCTGTTTCAGAGCCTATTTTAAGATTCAGTCATGCCTCTTTGCTGATCTTTCGTATACTGCTGCTGTGCTGGCATTAGCTTTGCTATTTATGATTCTGCATTCCTATTATGACTCTCACATGTTCTTTATTTCAGTACAAAAATATATTTGACCTGTCCTAAAAAAAACTTATTTAAAACCAATCCTTCTGTAGTTGTGTCTCCCTGTGTCTTCCAAATCTTGATGGCCAAATCCAGAACTGTAGAAGGGAATTTCCACCTCATTTCTATTCCACTGAAATGGAATATTCTTTATTCCTTCTCAGGTCTCCAGGAGGGCAATAATCAATTTGGGGGAAATATTCATCACTGGTTCATGAATGTGACCACTGTTTATTTGTATTTCATGCGAGAATCCTGGAGCGCATTCCTGCCCCATTTTGTATGTACTTTCAGATTGGCCAGCTCCCCTCGTGCTTATGGGGGGGGGTTCTGCATAACTGTCTTCTTAAGGATAAGGCTAGAGTTCAAAGTCAGTCTCTGCAGCCGCTAGCTGGGACTCCTTTTGTAAAGAGAACAGAAGAAAACACACCTTCATGTTTCGTGCCTTCTTGGATTTCACATAGAGCCTCCCCCTGCCCTCCATAGCCTCCAACATTGCAGCTTCTGCCTTGGCCCACTCCTACCCCCTGCATCCCTTTATTCTCAAGAAAAATTATGTTAAGTTCTACCTTCTCTTGTCATTGCTTGTCACCCCTAAAATGCAATATATATTCTTATTTTACATGATTTTATAAGCCCAGATATAGGTCAGGCCGGTAGTTCTCAGCCAGATTTGTTTCTTTTCCTCACAAAGGGAACTGGGCCATGGCCGGAAGCATTTTTGATTGTCATGACTGAGGTGAAGGAAAGTATTGCATCGTGGCAGAAGCCAGGGATACTACTCAGTAGCCAATTACATCAGAGAGTCCCCCACAACAAAGAGTTATCTGGTCTAAAGTGCCCAGATTGAGATATCCTGCACAGGGCCCTGAATATAGAAGTTGGATAAAGCACAGGGCATTTAAGGTGAAAACATCTTCTAGGTGCTGTGGCATAAGACAAGGCTGCTTAGGGTACAGAGGGCATAAGATAAGTCATACTAGGGCTGGAGAGGGTAGGCATGTCAGGGGTTTTTTTTGTTGACAAGATAACGCTTTCAAACTTGAAAAATGGGAATTTTCCTTGTTTTGTAGGAATGCGGTGAAGACGGAAGTGTAAGAAGTGAATGAAGCAAAATCTGGAGTGAAGCAAGCCTTTCAAGTTTAAAGAATACTATCAGCTAAAATCCTGTGTGGAGGGCTTCACACACACTTCTAATCATTGGTTCTTTTTTTTTTTTTTTTTTCCTTTCTTCCCGGAAAGAATACGTAGTGGCAATGTGGGGAGAGGAGTCTGAATTCAATATTTGGACACAAGAGCCAGGAAGATAATTAGGAAACTATTTTAACAAACTGGTAAGAAATGCTGGGGCTCAAGGGAACCTGACTTGGACTGTGAGCTAATGGAAGTCCCTGATGACCATTCAACGATACAGCAATTTTTAAAAAATTTCTTTTCATCCCCTCCACAGACTATGTGGGTGACATGCAAGCTCAATACAGGTGAAATTAACTAGATCATTTTCTTTTGGGCCAAAGAAACATTTATTAGAAGGAGACTGTAAAGCGTGTAGGGTAAGATTGTTCTTTGCCCAACATATTCTAGATGGACTTCGTAGTTTCTGGCAAATGCGGTAAGTGAATAATGATGTCATTCAACAAGGAAGTGAACATAGGCCAGGAGCCGACTTGAGGAATGGTAACATGTTCATTAAGATTCCTGTGGGACATTTAGGAAGAGAGACTCTCTAGCAGTCAGGACAGACTGTCAATGATAGTTTCTGAGTCTACTATCGGTTTAGAGGTAATAAACGTAAGATCAAGCAAGAAGAATGCATAAACTATACAAGAAAAGGATTTAGTACAGAATAGTGGAAACCTCTGTATTTAGGATCCAGAAGAATCAGAATTGCTATGGCGAAGGCCGGTAAACAACAAGAAAAATGTGTCAAGGAATTTAACAGAAAGGTGTCTTTTAGCCACTGTTTACTCCAGGGAAGTGGATTTTGGATGGGGTGGATTATTACATGTTTTTTATACATGTCTATTTAAATTTTTACAATGAGTATGTATTTTTAAAAATACACTCTAATTTACATACAATAAAACATACTCTAAGTGAATAGATTACATGGGGGAAAATATTCATTAAAGAGCATTAATCGCCTCACTGTAATCACACTATTCTGCCATCCTAGAAAATCCTTTGGTGAGCCATTGCAACCAAGACTGCAACATCAACTTCTGCCTGAGTTTACAGCTTGCTGACCTGCCTACGGTTTTCGCCCGCCAGCTCCCATACTGGGGGAGCCAATTCTTAAAAAACAAAAACACTCTTTGTCTTTGCAGCCCTGATATTAGTTACATACACATTTATGATCGTCATGCTTGAGAAACTGACATTTTCATCATTAAGAAATGTTCTTCCTTTTGTTCTGAATTCTAATTAGTCTATTAATAAGGCTACTTTTTGTCTCTTTATATTTCATTGGCAATTAAATAAAGTTGGGTCTTTTTAAGTCAAATCTGCCAATCTCTGCAGGGCAGTCCACGGTGACAGCATAAAAAGTTTCCTAAACTTACTTCCCCCCATGGACAACAACGAATCTATCCTTACGTACAGAGCAACTACAAAACACCCACCCTAGATGTGACGACATACAGTAGGGAGGGATATCATTAAGGAGCCTGTGCACAGACTTGCCCACCCCAAGGCACAGTAAAAACAGTAACAGCAATGGTTTAAAGGGCAACTAGACTGAGAAAGTTTTGGGAAGATGGTGGAATAGGAGAACCTTGAGCTCAGGTCCTCTAACAGCCACATCAAGATAACAGCTACGTCTATGAGACTAACTCTGAAATAACCTGCGGACACGCAGAACAGACCTTCCATAGGCAACTGTGGAGAGCAGGCCACATCTAAAAGGGTAAGAAGGGCAGAGACATAGTTGGGAACCAAATCTCTGGATGGGACTGAGGGCAGATGGGAGGGACATTACAAGTTCAGAAGCGTGAGAAGATCAGACCATACACCAGGCATCTCTACTGGGAGGACCAGTTCCTATCACATTTGGTTTTGGAAACCAGCAGAGTTAAACTTTGGGAGAGCTGGAGGATGATATGAAATTAAGTTCCTACGCTTAAAAATCCAGGACACTAAATAATTCAGCCTGAGACACAGCGCAGGAGGTAGAGTCTGAAAAGCTCCTGGGGTGTATGTGAAAGAGATTTATTGAATATTCCTAGAATGCAGGCAGGAGTGGCAAGGATCTGCAGGAGATTCCTCTGGAAACAAGTGCAGGGTTGAGCCATTTCCCTCCCCAGGCCTAGATAGCCAGATACTTGGGGGAACCAGTGCCAACATTCTCCACCTACCTTGCTAGCACCACAGGTGCCACCCTGACATTCCTTTGTGGACTTGGTTGTCTAATCTGCCTGCCTCCACGGGCATCCCTCCGAAGTGGCTCCTGCCCCACCACACCCAGTAGGCAGCCCAGGCTCGGACCAGTGCCACTGCAAAGCGACTGCTGCTTTGGAGAAAGGGGCAGATAAGTCCACACATCAGTGCACCTGCAGCCTGCCCTCTTAGCTGTCCATGCAGGGAGCAAGCCCACCCTTTGGCATGCTTGCAGCTGTGGCAGAAAGGCTAATTGCACACAGCCAGACTGAGCCAGCACACCAAAGAGCCTGTGGCTGCCACCAGCCTCTCAACAGTGTGGGGAGCAAACCCTGCCCAGTGTACCCAAAAAGGGGAAGGGGTCATTGCAGCCAGCTGGGCTTGATGCAGTAGGGGCTCTGCCACAACAGGAAGGTGCACACAGCTCACAACACAAGGGACACTTCTGGTATGCCTGGTTCTAGCAACCAGGTGGATTTCACTGTAGGGCACCAGAGATCTTTTCTATACAAGGTCGCTACTTTGAAGACAGGCAATATAGCTGACCTACAAAATACATAGACAAAATGAGAAGATGGAGGAATACGTCCCAAATGAAAGAACAAGACAAAATTACGCTAAAACAGCTAAAAGAAATTGAAGCAAGCAATATGCATGATAAAGAATTCGAAGTAATGGTCATAAAGGTACTCACCAGCCTTGAGAGAAAAAAATGAATGAACTCAGCATGAACTTTAACAGAGAGATACAAAGTATAGAAAAAGGAACCATTCAGAGCTAAAGAATTCAATAACTAAAATAAAAAATCCGGGGTGCCTGGGGGCTCAGTCAGTTGAGCATCTGCCTTCTGCTCAGGTCATGATCCCAGGGTGCTGGGATCAGGCTCCCTGCTCAGAGGGGAGTCTGCCTCTCCCCCAGCTCATGCTCTCTCTCTCTCTAAAAAATAAAATATTTTAAAAATTGAAATAAACAATCCACGAGAGCGAATCAATAGCAGATTACAAGATGCAGACGAATGGATCAGCAGTCTCGAAGACGGCGTAATGGAAAGCAACCAAAGTGAGCAGCAATATTAGTAATAGCCTCAGTGACCCTATAACATCATCAAGCATAACATTTGCATTGTAGGGATCCCAGAAAAAGAGGGAGGGGGCAGAAAACCTCCCTAAGCTTGAGAAGAAAACAGACATCCAGGGCCAGGGTGCAGAGAGCTCCTAACAAAATGAATACAAAGAAAGCCATACCAAAACACACAATAATTAAAATAGCAAAGAGTAATGATAAAGAATTTTTAAAGCAGTGAGAGGAAGACTACAGTGACATAGAGGGAAACCCTGTAATGCTACCAGGTGATTTTTCAGCAGAAATGTTGCAGGCCAGAAGGGATTAGCATATTATCATACTTCTGGAAGGAAAAACACCTACAACCAAGAATAATCTGCCAAGCATTCGATTCAGAATAGAGGAGATATAAAGACTTTCCCAGATAAGCAAACACTAAAGCTCATCACCACTAAACCAGTCTTACAAGAAATGTTAAAGGGGCTTTTTAAGTGGGAGAAAAAACCCACAACTAAAAATAAGAAATTATGAAACAAAAAGTTTTAACGGTAAAGAGAAACATACAGTAAAAGTAGATTAATCACTGATAAAGCCAGTATGGAGGTTAAACACAAAAATAGTAAAATCAGTTATATTTACAAAAATAAGTCAAGGGATACACAAAATATATAAAATGACGTATACATAAAAATGTGGAAGTGGGAATAAAAATGTAGTGCTTTGAGAATGTGTTCAAATTTAACCATAAATTTAACACCCTAGGTGTATGGCAGTTTATTAATCAAAATGTGTAATAGATACACAAAAAATAAAGACAAAGGAATCTAAGCATAACACTAAAGAAACCCATCAAACCACAAGGGAAGAGAGCTAGAGAAGAAGGAACAGGAGAACTACAAAAACTGTAAAACAAGTAACAGAATGGCAATAAGTTATATACCTACCAATAATTACTTTAAATATAAAAGGACTAAATGCTTCAATCCAATGATGTAGGGTGACTGAATGGATGAAGAAGAAAAGAGCAATCTATATGCAGCTTACAAGGAACTCTCCTCAGATCTAAATACATATATAGTCTGAAAGTAAAAGGTTGGAAAAATATATTCCATGCAAATAGAAGCAAAAATGAAAAGCTGGGGTAACAATTCTTATTTCAGACAAAAAAGACTTTAAAACAAATGCTGTAGCAAGAGACAGAGAAGCACCTTATGTATTGATAAAGGGATCCAATCCAACAAAAGAATGTAATAATTGCAAATATCAGCATAGGAGAACCTAAATACATAAAGCAAATATTAACAGACTTAAACGGAGAAATCGACAGTAATACAATAATAGTAAGGGACTATAACATCCCACTTACACGAATGGATTGATCATCAGACAGAAAATCAATAAGCAAACGGTGGCTTTGAATGGCACATTAGACCAGATTGACTGAACAGATATGCGTAATAGTGGAATACCCACTCTCTTCAAGTGCATATGGAACATTCTTTAGGGGAGAGTTAGGCCACAAAACAAGTCTCGATAAATTTAAGAAGACTGAAATAATATCAAGCATCTTTTCTGACCACGTTGTTATGAAACTAGAAATTAGTTACATGAACTGGACAAAACGTAAGTAGATGGAGACTAAACCACATGCTACTGGACAACTAATGGATCAATGAAAAAAATAACAAAGAGAAAATAACAAATTACCTTGAGACAAATGAAAATGGAAACCCACAGCCAGAAATCCATGGAATGCAGCAAAAAAAGTTCTGAGAGATAAGAAAAATCCCAAATAAATAATCTAACTTTACAGCTTAAGGAACTAGAAAAAGAAAAAGCATAGCCCAAAGTTAGTAGAAGGAAAGAAGCAGTACAGACGAGAATGGAAATAAAATAGAGACTAAAAAACAGTACAAAAGAGCAACGAAACTAAATATGGTCTTAAAAAAGGTAAAGGGTGGGGCGCCTGGGTAGCACAGTGGTTAAGCGTCTGCCTTCAGCTCAGGGCGTGATCCCGGTGTTATGGGATCGAGCCCCACATCGGGCTCCTCTGCTGTGAGCCTGCTTCTTCCTGTCCCACTCCCCCTGCTTGTGTTCCCTCTCTCGCTGGCTGTCTCTATCTCTGTCAAATAAATAATAAAATAAAATCTTAAAAAAAAAAAAAAGTAAAGGGTGCCTGGCTGGCTCAGGTAATGATCCCAGGGTCCTGGGATTTAGCCCCACATCGGGCTCCTTTGCTCAGCGGGAAGCCTGTTTCTCCCTCTGCCTGCTGCTCCCCCTGCTTGTGCTCGCTTTCTCTGTCAAATAAGTAAATAAAATCTTAAAAAAAAAAAAGATTGATTCAATAAGCTTTTAACCAGACTCATAAAAAAAAAAAGAGGAATAAAATCAGAAATAAAGGAGAGGAAATAATAACTGACAGCACAGAAATATAAGAGAATAATATAAAAAATAATAACCTACAGGAAATGGATAAATTCCTAGAAACATACGATCTTCTAAAAATGAATCAGGGAGAATAGAAAATTAGAGCTAGCTGATTACTAGTAATGAAATTGAATCAGTAATCAAATTTCTAAGAAACTATAGTCCAGAGCTGGAGGGCTTCACAGGTGAATTCTACCAAACATTTCGAGAGGAGCTAGTACCTATTCTCCTTAAATTATTCCAAAAAATAGAAAAGGAAGGAAAGCTTTCACATTTACTTTATGAGATCAGCAATACCCTGACACCAAAATCTCACACACACACACACACACACACACACAAGAAAGAAAGAGGAAAGAAAACTACAGGTTGGTACCACTGATGAACACAGATGCAAAAATCCTCAATAAAATATTAGCAAACCAAATTCATCAATACATTAAAAAAATTGCCACAATTAAGTGGGATTTATTCCAGGGATACAAACATGATTCAATATTTGCAATTCAGTGAATGTGGTACATCACATTAACAAGAGGAAAGATTGAAAACCATATGATCATCTCAACAGATACAGATAAAGCACTTGACAAAATTAATCATTCATTCATGATACAAAATCTCAATAACTTGGGTTTAGAGGGAACACACCTCAACATGATAAAGACCACATATGAAAAACCCACAAATAACATTATACTCAATGGTGAGAAACCAAAAGCTTTTCCTCTAAGATCAGGAACAAGACTCTATTCTACAGGAACAAGACTCCTTTCAGTGGAAAAGAAAAAGCCATAATTAGAAGAAAGTTATTAATAAAAAGATGTAAAATATGACAATATATACATAAAATGAGAAGGGAGTAAAAAAAGTTTTTAGAAAGTATTCAAACTGAAATGACTATCAACTTAACACAGACTGTTATGTAATTAGGATCCTACATATGAACCTCATGGTAACCACAAACCCAAAACCCATGATACACAAAAAATAAAGAGAATGATAGCCAAGCATAACACCATAGAAAGTCAGCAGTCACAAGAAAAGAGAGACCAAGAAAGGCACAGAGAAGAACTATGAAAACCACTAGAAAACAATTAACAAAATGGCAGTTAAGTACATACCTATCAATAATTACTTTAAATGTAAATAGTCTAAGTATTCCAATCAAAAGACATAGGTGGCAGAATGGATTAAAAAACAAAACTCATCTATACGATGCCCACGATAGTCTCATTTCAGACCTAAAGACACAGACTGAAAGCAAAAAGATAAAAAAAGAAAGACCACGCAAATAGAAGAAAAAAAATCTAGGGGAACAATACTTGTATCAGATAATATAGCCTTAAAAACAAAGGCTGTAATAAGAAAAAAAGGATAATTACATAATGAGTCAACGCAACACAGGGATATAACAATTGTAAATATGCATCCAACATTAGATCACCTAAATATATAGAGCAAATATTAACAGACAAAAAGGGAAAAATGAACAGTAACACAATAATAGGGGACTCTAGCACCCCATTTACATCAATAGATAGATCATCCCGGCAGAAAATCACAAGGAAACACTGTTTAAATGACACATTAGACCATATGGACGTCACAGATCTATACAGAACATTTCACCAAAAAACAAAACACAGGGGAGGAAAAAAAGATGGTGGAGGAGTAGGGGACCCCTTTTTCACCTGGTCCCCTGAGTTGAGCTGGATAGGTACCAGACCATCCGGAACACCCACGGAATCAGCCTGAGACGCAGGAAGATACATCTGGGTCTCTACAAACGAACATCTCCAGCACTGAGTATTGAGGTACGAAGCGGGGAGCCATGAAACCGTGCACAGATATCAGAAGATAAACAGAAGGGGGAGGGAGCCGCCCCGTTTGGGCGCCGGGAAGCGGTAGCCACCTGCACGGGGGAGCTGGCGGACTCGCGGACAGCACCTGCGAGAGAGCAGACTGAGACTATGAGCAGGGGAACACACGCGACCAGACTGAGGGCCGGAGCTTCGGAGCGCTCAGTGGAACCAGACTGAGACCGGGAGCTCAGGAGCATGCACATGACCTGACTGAGGGCCAGCGCTCTGGAGCACACACTGGAACAGACTGATACCAGGAGCTCGGGAGCACTCACGCAACCAGACTGAAAACCGGCACTCCAGAGCGTGCAAAATCACACTGGAACAGGGAGCTCGGGAGCACGTGCGGGAACTGGGGGTGACTGGCGGTGTTAGAAGCACAAAGGGCAGAGATGTGCTGGCCCTGGAAGTGAGGGCTGGGAGAGCGGCTGAGGGGCACACAACCCGGGAGGCTGCAGGGTTTTTAGCAGCACTGACAGAAAAGGAGTTAGAGTGGCCAGGAGAGCTCAGTGGAGAGCAGAATGTGATCTCTCTGTTCTGAGACAGAGGTTTGGATAAGGTCACTGCTGCTCTGACTCTCAGAAGAGTCACAGAAAGCTGCTAGGGAAAGCCGCCAGAGAACAAAAGCCCAGAAAGACCGGTTCACGCTGTGCCCATCCCCCCCCCCAAGGGGACAGGGCAACTCTACCCAAACAGGGCTGCCTGAGTATGAGTGCGGCAGGCCCCTCCCCCAGAAGGCAGGCTGAAAAAACAAGCCCACATCCCTAAGGTCCCTATAAAACAAGTGCACATTGCTTGGGTCCTGGTCAATAATTTGGGCTCTGGACATCCCCGCAACCTCTCCTCATCAGAATGACAAGGAGCAGGAACCCCCAACAAAGGAAAGAAACAGAGACTGTGGCCTCTGCCACAGAACTAATAGATATGGATGTAACCAAATTTTCAGAAATGGATTTCAGAGTAACAATTGTCAAGATGATGTGTAGGCTTGAAAAAAAATTAGCAAAAATATAAAATCTCTAAGGGCTGAAATGAGAACAAATCTGGCAGAAATTAAGAAAGCTATGAATCAAATGCAGTCTGAACTGGATGCTCTGACGGCCAGGGTATATGGGGCAGAAGAACAAATTAGTGAGTTAGAGGATGAGATGATAGAAAAGAAGGAAAGAGAAGAAACATGGCTTAAAAGACTCCACTTTCAAGAAAAAAGAGTACAGGAGATTACTGACTCAATAAACCTTCCAATGTCAGAATCATCAGCATCCCCAAGGGGGTGGAGAAAGACAGAGATCTAGAAGAGATATTTGAACTAATTGTAGCCAAGAACTTCCCTAACCTGGTGAAAGAAACAAGCATTCGTGTCCAAGAGGCAGCAAGGAACCCTCCCAAGATCCATGAGAACAGACTGACACCACGTCATATAATAGTAAAATTCCCAAATCTTAGATCTAAGGAAAGAATCTTGAAAGCAGCGAGGGGGAGGAGATTCCTCACGTACAGAGGGAGGAACATCGGAATAACGCTATACCTGTCTACAGAGACCTGGCAAGCCAGAAAAAGCTGGCAAAACATATTCAGAGCACTAAGTGAGAAGAACATGCAGCCAAGGATCCTTTATCCATCAAGGCTGTCATTCAGAATGGATGGAGAGACAAGGAGCTTCCAAGACTGGCAGAAACTGAAAGAATGTGTGACCACCAAGCCAGCCCTACAAGAAATATTAAGGGGGGGGGTGTTCTATAAAAGTAAAAAGACCCCAACAGTGATACAGAACAGAAATTTACAATCTATAGAAACAAAGACTTCACAGGCAACATGACAATATTAAAATCATATCTCTCAATAATCACTCTCAATGTGAATGGCCTAAATGCTCCCATAAAACACCACAGGGTTGCAGATTGGATAAAAGACATGACCCATCCATATTCTGTCTACAAGACACTCATTTTCAACCTACGATACATCCAGACTGAAAGTGAAGGGATGGAGAACCATTTTTCATGCCAATGGACCTCAAAAAAAGCTGGGGTAGCAATTCTCATATCAGACAGATTAGATTTTAAGCTAAAGACAGTAGTTAGAAATACAGAAGGACACTATACTATTCTTAAAGGATGTATCCAACAAGAGGATCTAACAATTATAAATATCTATGCCCCTAACAGACGAGGAGCCAGATACATAAGCCAACTCTTAATCAGAATAAAGACACGTATGGATAATAATACGTTAATAGTAGGGGACCTCAACACTCCACTCTCAGCAGTAGACAGATCATCTAAGCAGAAAAATCAACAAAGACACAAGAGCTTTGAATGACATACTGGAGCAGATGGACCTCATAGATATACACAGAACACTACACCCTAGAAAAACAGAATACTCATTCTTTTCAAATGCACATGGAACTTTCTCCAGAGTAGACCATATACTGGGTCACAAAACAGGTCTCAACTGATACCAAAAGACTGAGATTATTTCCTGCATAATATCAGACCACAATGCTTTGAAACTGGAACTCAATCACAAGGAAAAATTTGGAAGAAACTCAAACACTTGGAAACTAAGAACCATTCTGCTTAAGAATGATTGGGTAAACCAGGAAATTAAAGAAGAACTTAAGCTATTTATGGAAACCAATGGGAATGAAAACACATCAGTCTAAAACCTATGGGACACTGCAAAGGCTGTCCTGAGGAGAAAATACACAGCTGTCCAAGCCTCACTCAAAAGAATAGAAAAATCTAAAATGCAGTCCTTATATTCTCACCGTAAGAAGCTGGAAATGGAACAAAAGAACAGTCCTAAGCCACGCATGAAAAGACAATTGATTAAGATTAGAGCAGAGATCAATGAATTAGAAAACAGAAGCACAGTAGAGCTAATCAACAAAACTAGAAGCTAGTTCTTTGAAAGAATTAGTAAGACCAATAAGCCACTGGCTAGACTTATTCAAAAGAACAGAGAAAGGACTCAAATTAATAAAATTATAAATGAAAGGGGAGAGATCATGACCAACACCAAGGAAATAGAAACAATCATTAGAAACTGTTATCAACAACTATATGCCAATAAATTAAACAACCTGGAAGAAATGGATGCCTTCCTGGAAACCTATGAACTACCAAGACTGAAACAGGAAGAAATTGATTATCTAAACAGACTGATTAATTGCGAACAGATTGAAACAGTGATCAAAAACCTCCCAAAAACAAAACTCCAGGTCTGGACGGTTTTCCTGGGGAATTCTACCAAACATTCAAAGAAGAAATAATACCTATTCTCCTAAAGCTATTTCAAAAAATAGAAACAGAAGGAAAGCTACCAAACTCATTCTATGAGGCTAATATTACCTTGATCCCCAAACCAGGCAAAGACCCCCTCAAAAAGGAGAATTACAGACCGATTTCTCTAATGAATATGGATGCCAAAATCCTCAACAAGATCCTTGCTAATAGAATCCAACAGTACATTAAAAGGATTATCCATCATGACCAAGTGGGATTCATACCTGGGATGCAAGCATGGTTCAACACTCGCAAATCAATCAACGTGTTACATCATATCAACAAGAAAAGTCTCAGGAACCATATGATCCTCTCAATTGATGCAGAAAAAGCATTTGACAAAATACAGCATCCTTTCCTGATTAAAACCCTTCAGAGTGTAGGAATAGAGGGTACATTTCTCAATCTCATAAAAGCCATCTATGAAAAGCCTACTGCAAGCATTATTCTCAATGGGGAAAAGCTGGAAGCCTTTCCCTTAAGATCAGGAACACGACAAGGATGCCCACTCTCGCCACTATTATTCAACATAGTACTAGAAGTCCTTGCAACAGCAATCAGACAACAAAAAGGGATCAAAGGTATCCAAATCGGCAAAGAAGAAGTCATAATGTCTCTCTTCGCAGATGTCGTGATACTCTATATGGAAAACCCAAAAGAATCCACTCCCAAACTATTAGAAGTTATAGAACAATTCAGTAAGGTGGCAGGATACAAAATCAATGCCCAGAAATCAGTTGCATTTCTATACACGAATAACGAGACTGAAGAAAGAGAAATTAGGGAATCCATCCCATTTACAATAACACCAAAAACCATGCGTTACCTTGGAATTAACTTAACCAGAGACGTAAAGGACCTATATGCTAGAAACTATAGATCACTTTTGAAAGATATTGAGGAAGACATAAAAAGATGGAAAAATATTCCATGCTCATGGATTGGAAGAATTAACATAGTTAAAATGTCCATACTACCCAGAGCAATCTACACTTTCAATGCTATCCCGATCAAAATACCGAGGACATTTTTCAAAGAACTGGAACAAATAGTCCTTAAATTTGTATGGAACCAGAAAAGGCCCCGAATCTCCAAGGAACTGTTGAAAAGGAAAAACAAAGCTGGGGGCATCACAATGCCGGATTTCGAGCTGTACTACAAAGCTGTGATCACAAACACAGCATGGTACTGGCACAAAAATAGACACATAGACCAGTGGAACAGAAGAGAGTACCCAGAAATGGACCCTTGGCTCTTTGGGCAACTAATCTTTGACAAACCAGGAAAAAACATCTGGTGGAAAAANAGAAAGGCTTGGGGGGGCATTTTTAAAGCTCTTTCAGAGAAAAACATGCAGCCAAGGATCCTTTATCCAGCAAAGCTGTCATTCAGAATTGATGGAGAAATAAAGACGTTCCAAAATCGCCAATCATTAACCAATTTCGTAACCACGAAACCAGCCCTACAGGAGATATTAAGGGGGGCTCTATAAAGGTAAAAAGGCCCCAAGAGTGATACAGAGCAGCAAGTCACAACCGATACAAAGACTTTAAAGAGAAATGGCATCATTAAAATCATATCTGTCAATAATCTCTATCAATCTAAATGGCTTAAACTCTCCCATAAAACGCCACAGGGTTGCAGATTGGATAAAAAGACATGACCCATCCATTTGCTGTCTACAAGAGACTCATTTTGAACCCAAAGATGCATTCAGACTTAGAGTAAGGGGATGGAGTACCATCTTCCACGCAAATGGACCTCAAAAGAAAGCTGGAGTAGCAATTCTCATATCAGATAGACTGGATTTTAAACTAGAGGCCATAGAGAGAGATACAGAAGGGCACTATATTATTCTTAAAGGAAGTATTCAACAAGTGGATATGACAATTATTAATATATATGCCCCCAACAGGGGAGCAGCAAGATACACAAGCCAACTCTTAACCAAAATAAAGAGACATATAGATAAGAACACAGTAATAGTAGGGGACCTCAACACCCCACTATCAGAAATAGACAGAACACCCTGGCAAAAACTAAGCAAAGAATCAAAGGCTTTGAATGCCATACTCGACGAGTTGGACCTCATAGATATATATAGAACACTACACCCCAGAACCAAAGAATACTCATTCTATTCAAATGCCCATGGAACATTCTCAAGAATAGATCATGCTCTGGGACACAAAACAGGTCTCAGCCAATACCAAAAGATTGAAATTATCCCCTGCATATTCTCAGACCACAACGCTCTGAAATTGGAACTCAACCACAAGGAAAAACCTGGAAGAAACTCAAACACTTGGAGGCTAAGAACCATCCTGCTCAAGAATGACTCGATAAACCAGGAAATCAAAAAACAAATTAAACAATTTATGGAGACCAACGAGAATGAATACACAACGGTCCAAAACCTATGGGATACTGCAAAGGCAGTCCTAAGGGGGAAATACATAGCCATCCAAGCCTCACTCAAAAGAATAGAAAAATCTAAAATGCAGTTTCTATATTCTCACCTCAAGAAACTGGAACAGCAACAGAGGGACAGGCCTAACCCACTGACAAGGAAGGAGTTGACCAAGATTAGAGCAGAAATCAATGAATTAGAGACCAGAACCACAGTAGAGCAGATCAACAGGACTAGAAGCTGGTTCTTTGAGAGAATCCATAAAATTGATAGACCACTGGCAAAACTTGTCCAAAAACAAAGAGAAAGGACTGAGATTATTAAAATTATGACTGAAAAGGGAGAGGTCACGACCAGCACCATTGAAATTGCAAGGATTATTAGAAACTTTTATCAACAGCTATATGCCAAAAAACTAAACAATCTGGAAGAGATGGAGGCCTTCCTGGAAACCTATAAACTACCAAGACTGAAACAGGAAGAAATAGATTTCTTAAATAGGCCAATTAACTATGAAGAAATTGAGTCAGTGATAAACAACCTTCCAAATAATAAAACTCCAGGCCCAGACGGTTTTCCTGGGGAATTCTACCAAACATTCAAAGAAGAAATAATACCTATTCTCCTAAAGCTATTTCAAAAAATAGAAACAGAAGGAAAGCTACCAAACTCATTCTATGAGGCTAATATTACCTTGATCCCCAAACCAGGCAAAGACCCCCTCAAAAAGGAGAATTACAGACCGATTTCTCTAATGAATATGGATGCCAAAATCCTCAACAAGATCCTTGCTAATAGAATCCAACAGTACATTAAAAGGATTATCCATCATGACCAAGTGGGATTCATACCTGGGATGCAAGCATGGTTCAACACTCGCAAATCAATCAATGTGATACATCATATCAACAAGAAAAGACTCAAGAACCATATGATCCTCTCAATTGATGCAGAAAAAGCATTTGACAAAATACAGCATCCTTTCCTGATTAAAACCCTTCAGAGTGTAGGAATAGAGGGTACATTTCTCAATCTCATAAAAGCCATCTATGAAAAGCCTACTGCAAGCATTATTCTCAATGGGGAAAAGCTGGAAGCCTTTCCCTTAAGATCAGGAACACGACAAGGATGCCCACTCTCGCCACTATTATTCAACATAGTACTAGAAGTCCTTGCAACAGCAATCAGAAGACAAAAAGGGATCAAAGGTATCCAAATCGGCAAAGAAGAAGTCAAACTGTCTCTCTTTGCAGATGACATGATACTCTATATGGAAAACCCAAAGGAATCCACTCCCAAACTATTAGAAGTTATAGAACAATTCAGTAAGGTGGCAGGATACAAAATCAATGCCCAGAAATCAGTTGCATTTCTATACACGAATAACGAGACTGAAGAAAGAGAAATTAGGGAATCCATCCCATTTACAATAACACCAAAAACCATGCGTTACCTTGGAATTAACTTAACCAGAGACGTAAAGGACCTATATGCTAGAAACTATAGATCACTTTTGAAAGATATTGAGGAAGACATAAAAAGATGGAAAAATATTCCATGCTCATGGATTGGAAGAATTAACATAGTTAAAATGTCCATACTACCCAGAGCAATCTACACTTTCAATGCTATCCCGATCAAAATACCGAGGACATTTTTCAAAGAACTGGAACAAATAGTCCTTAAATTTGTATGGAACCAGAAAAGGCCCCGAATCTCCAAGGAACTGTTGAAAAGGAAAAACAAAGCTGGGGGCATCACAATGCCGGATTTCGAGCTGTACTACAAAGCTGTGATCACAAAGACAGCATGGTACTGGCACAAAAACAGACACATCGACCAATGGAACAGAATAGAGAACCCAGAAATGGACCCTCGGCTCTTTGGGCAACTAATCTTTGATAAAGCAGGAAAAAACATCCGGTGGAAAAAAGACAGTCTCTTCAATAAATGGTGCTGGGAAAATTGGACAGCTACATGCAAAAGAATGAAACTTGACCACTCTCTCACACCATACACAAAAATAAACTCCAAATGGATGAAAGACCTCAATGTGAGACAGGAATCCATCAAAATTCTAGAGGAGAACATAGGCAACAACTTCTATGACATCGGCCAGAGCAACCTTTTTCACGACACATCTCCAAAGGCAAGAGAAATAAAAGATAAAATGAACTTATGGGACTTTATCAGGATAAAGAGCTTCTGCACAGCCAAGGAAACAGTCAAAAAAACTAAGAGACAGCCCACGGAATGGGAGAATATATTTGCAAAGGACACCACAGATAAAGGACTGGTATCCAAGATCTACAAAGAACTTCTCAAACTCAATACACGAGAAACAAATAAACAAATCATAAAATGGGCAGAAGATATGAACAGACACTTTTCCAATGAAGACATACAAATGGCTAACAGACACATGAAAAAATGTTCAAAATCATTAGCCATCAGGGAAATTCAAATCAAAACCACACTGAGATACCACCTTACGCCAGTTAGAATGGCAAAGATAGACAAGGCAAGAAACAACAATTGTTGGAGAGGATGTGGAGAAAGGGGATCCCTCCTACATTGTTGGTGGGAATGCAAGTTGGTACAGCCACTCTGGAAAACAGTGTGGAGGTCCCTTAAAAAGTTAAAAATTGAACTACCCTATGACCCAGCCATTGCACTACTGGGTGTTTACCCCAAAGATACAGACGTAGTAAAGAGAAGGGCCATATGCACCCCAATGTTCATAGCTGCATTGTCCACAATAGCCAAATCATGGAAGGAGCCGAGATGCCCTTCAACAGATGACTGGATTAAGAAGCTGTGGTCCATATATACAATGGAATATTACTCAGCTATCAGAAAGAACGAATTCTCAACATTTGCTGCAACATGGACGGCACTGGAGGAGATAATGCTAAGTGAAATAAGTCAAGCAGAGAAAGACAATTATCATATGATTTCTCTCATCTATGGAACATAAGAACTAGGATGATCGGTAGGGGAAGAAAGGGATAAAGAAAAAGGGGGTAATCAGAAGGGGGAATGAAACATGAGAGACTATGGACTATGAGAAACAAACTGAAGACTTCAGAGGGGAGGCGGTGGGGGAATGGGGATAGACTGGTGATGGGTAGTAAGGAGGGCATGTATTGCATGGTGCACTGGGTGTTATACGCAACTAATGAAGCATCAAAATTTACATCTGAATCTGGGGATATACTGTATGGTGATTAACATAATATAATAAAATAAAATAAAATAATAAAAAAAACAAATGATAAGCCTTAGGTTCCATTTGGGTAAATGCTGTAACTATTCTAGAGATAATATGCAATTCCTGAAGTTTTAATATTTTAATATGAGGTCATCATCACTCTTTTCTGGCTATTGAAGTGTTACATGTCACAGAAGTAACCTGATTTCCTTTCCAGCTATATTGTAAACTCTCAGTCACATCAGATGTCTAACCATGTCCATTCTGTGTTTTTGTCATTTATAATTGTTCTTACTCTCTTTTAAAAGGATTTTCATCATCAAGGAAGTTCATATAAAGGACTTTTAGGACAGATACAGGTATTTGATATCTTTATAGAATCCTAAAACTGAAATGGGTCAGAATTTCCAGAATTAACTAAAGCTACATTCAAACTAAAAAAGAATTAGTAACATGGGACTAAATAAACTGAAAGATTATAGTGTTGTTACTCTTGTTTAAAACATTACTGGTTCTCTAATGTTTGCTCTTCCAGATTGAGGAAACTTTCTCTTAAGACATCAATGATATATAGAAATAAGAATAACTCAAATTAAAGCATTTAACTTTTCTCTTTACCTGAGCCCTCAGAAATTAAAAAGGTCTCAGTAAGTATTCTTTCTTCCATGGCAATCATAATCATTTGCATAAGCTCAATAAGTACTGTTCTCCTTGTAAGAGAACACCATTGGAAACACTGGTTATTTTGCCATAAGGCTTTGACTGAAATGTCATATTTGAGAGACATGCATAGACAAAGATATAACCAAACAGCTTTCAGGAACTAAGGTTGACTTTATGAAACCTGGAGCCATAAAGCCCCCCAGAAATGGTCTGATACCTTGCTTACAGATTTCCCAGCAGCCTCACCAGGTGAGTAAAGAATGTCACTTCCTGGCAGGTGCAGGAAACTCAGGATATATTGGGGACCTCATGAAGAGGAATCCACCCAAATCTACAGGTATTGCAGGCATGTCTGATGGCAAGTACTTGGCTCAGCCTCTGGCCTGGAGAGGCTACTAGAAGTGCAACCTGGAGATTCCTTATAAATGTTCCAGCAAAGCAGATTCTAAAAGATCCATATTAACAGTCACTATTCTTGCTGAACTTATGTAAATAACTAGGCCAAGTTTGTTAAAACTGGACTTATTTTTCAAATAAATTAGTCCTGGTTTGGCTATCTCTGGAAATGAGGGTTATTTTAGCGAGAAAATTTATGTTTAAATAACCCACCTTTGTGGATGTTAAATTCTAGATCTGGTTGTTCTTAAATGTTTGTTTAAGCTAGACAACTTGAGGTAAACTTCAGAGAAATACCTTTTTTCTATTTTTATACAATAGCTCATGTATAGATGATCCTTATGCTTTTTATTCTGTGAGGCTGATAACAGGACCCCATGGGCATATAATTAATTATTTGAACAACTGGGAAATAGGATTGATTCCCCAATGCTTGGGCTATATCACCTTGACCAATTCTATGTGACTGGGATGATGAAATCATTCCTTAAAAGCCAGAGCATACCCCACTCCAGAGGGTTAACTTTGGGCTTGTGGAGATAATGGAGGACCCCACTTCCCTTGTGACTGTGATGAGGTAACAGAAGGCAAGCTGAGGACAAAGCAGAAGCTGACACCTTGCAACCCCCCTCCCATGGGATGTATGCAACATTCCTCAGGCACTCCTGACTGCCCTAAAGGACAAAGAAATAGTCCTTACTACCTACAGCCCATTGACAAGTCCTTGAAACAGGCATGGTGACATTCCTCTAGGAACTGAGCTGCCTTGATGTTAATACTTTGCTACGGGCAAAAGGCAGTCCTAGCCTGACCCCCTCCCCTCCACCAAGATCCTGTAAGTCTACTTCAATGTATAAAAATTCCTTTGGAAACTTCCTTTATCACTAACCACCCTCCCCCCTGCCAAGATACGTGTTGGCAATCATCCCCAAGCATATGGCCCACCGATATACATCTGAAGGGTCTCATGACTAAAGTTTCATTAGACGGTAATAAATGACCCTTTCTCAATAGTAGCTAGCCTCCTCAAGGTCCTGGAGACCTTGTTTCCAAAAGTCCTTAGAGACTTATGCTATCCCTAGCCCCCTCCCCACTTGAGGGTATAAAATAGGCCATTCCTCACAACCCGGGGCAGCAGCTCTTTCTGCCNCCAAGATACGTGTTGGCAATCATCCCCAAGCATATGGCCCACCGATATACATCTGAAGGGTCTCATGACTAAAGTTTCATTAGACGGTAATAAATGACCCTTTCTCAATAGTAGCTAGCCTCCTCAAGGTCCTGGAGACCTTGTTTCCAAAAGTCCTTAGAGACTTATGCTATCCCTAGCCCCCTCCCCACTTGAGGGTATAAAATAGGCCATTCCTCACAACCCGGGGCAGCAGCTCTTTCTGCCCGTGGGTCCTGTCCCCATGCTTTAATAAACCACCATTTTGCACCAAAGATGCCTCAAGAATTCTTTCTTGGTTGTTGGCTCCAGACTCCACTCCACTGAACCTCACTTATATTCCCCAATCTCATCAACTGTACTGGATGATGACCTTGGGATGCCCTTATCTCTTCACAAGTCTTCCCCCACTTGCCAGGGATTATTTGCTAATCAAGATACTAAGGCTAGACCTCAAAGAGGGCTTCTCAATGGTTTCATCCCACATAGTTACATTTATCCTAG
Organism: Ailuropoda melanoleuca; assembly: GCF_002007445.2. Taxonomy (NCBI): domain Eukaryota; kingdom Metazoa; phylum Chordata; class Mammalia; order Carnivora; family Ursidae; genus Ailuropoda; species Ailuropoda melanoleuca. Next base: position 4,432,557 of record NC_048237.1, read on the forward strand.
AAGGCACCTCTATGGACATACAATTACAAGGAGAAGCTTTAGCCGAGCAGACAACAGCCCTCCTGGTAAAAAGGAGCCTCAAAGCTCACTGTGGGACAGTTCCTTACTGTAATGATTTCACATCAGTTCCAAGAACAAAAGCCACCAATAGGTGATAGGAGGCTGACTTATTAAATACCAGGCTATGCTTAAAATAATGCTTGAAACCTGTCAAATTTTAAACCCAGCTACCCTTTAGCCTGGACCTGACCATTGTACAGAAGGACAACTCTTCAGAGGTTATTGATCTTATCTATTCTAATCGACCAGATTTAAGATGTCCCTATTGAAAATACAGAGGACAATTGGTTCACCAATGGTAACAGTTTCATGGAAAAGAGGGGTAAGAAAAACTGTGTATGTTATAGTCAAGTCTAATTCAAGACTGTTGAGGTCAAAGCCCTGTCAGCAAACATGTCTGCCCCAAAGCAGAATTAAAAGTGCCCACCCGTGCTTTGAAAGTGGCAAAAGCCTTAAAAATGTTTATACTGACTTCAAATATATTTTCCTGGTCCTCCATGCTCATGGCACAATTTGGAAGAAAAGGGGATTATTATCAAGCCATAACTCCCCAATCAAATAGGGGCCTGAAGTCATTGCATGTATGGCCCTCCAAAACCAAGTAGCCCTTGAAATCCTGACTGCAGTTCAAGGAGGCCCAGTATTATATGACTGGCTCCTGGCTGGGACCCAATGACTATGCAGCTCTAACCTGTAGCCATGGCTTCTCCCAGGCTGGATAGGCCACTGCACTCTTGGGTTTTGCCTAGATGCATGGATGCATTATTAAAACCATTACCAACCCTCCAAATTTAAAACCATGGTGGACATGTTCTGTGTTACATTGGTATGACCACCTAGCATCTATCTTGGTTACCTCTTTGAGACTGGAGAATGTTGTTTGGCACATGGAAACTCTTAGGTACGTGGTTAAAGCCCTAAATGACACTCAAAATTAAAAAAAAAATAGTGTTTCTCTATTAAATGCTAGGGTAATACAAATATGTAAAGCAACTTTAAGAAACAAAATTATACTAGATATTTTTAACTGCTATGTAAGGTGAAACTTGTGCTAGCATAAAAACAGAATACTGTATATACAGTCCAGATTACCACAAAACATATCTGGGTTTCTACCTGACATGAGTACTCAAATTGATGCTTTAAATGATATCTTTCCTTTAGTGATTGTTTTAAACTGAACTGGAAGAAAATTATCGAAGGTCCACTATCAAAGGTCTTTTATTCAGATCTCTCTTTCTCATTCAATGTTAACCTTATTTTGTCATTTCCAGTGTCTCCCTTCCTAATGCCAAGACTCCTTCACTGCCATAACTTTCAGCTAACAGATGATCCCTTCTACTCAAGGAGGTTCATCTATGTTCTCCGTGCTGGATTCAGCTGCCTCCTCCTTTTGTGACTCCCCTATAAAATTCCCCAAACCGACCAATATTGACCCATAGGTAGGGACATCTCTACGCTCCTATCCAGCAGGAAGACAGTACAGAGGATGAGACCTTCCACCTTCAACAACCTTAAAGATTTAAGGGTCAAAATTGTTCAGGAGGGGAAATGATGAGGGAACAGAAGGCAAGCTGAAGACAAAGCAGAAACTGACACCCCACAACCTCCCCCCCAACCATGGGATGTATGTGACATTCCTCAGGTACCCCTGGCTGCCCTAAAGGACTAAGAAATAGTTAACCTACAGATACCACAATCCAGCAAGACTTAAGTCTCCCCCAGTTTACAAATGTCTTAGTAGTTTACAAGAACAAGCATTTCTATCAATAACCTAGCTTCCAGAAGGGAATGTAGATACAATTAAATGTCCTTATAATCTGCAGCTTCCAGGAAGTTCCCAACCATCTTAATGTTAATACTTTGCTAGAGGGAAAAACAAATACCTCCCCTTTTTCCTTACTTCCCCAACCCCATGGTATATAATAAGCCACCCCTCAAAACCCCAGTGCAGCAGCTCTTTCTGCCCACGGGTCCTGTCCCCGTGCTTTAATAGACCACCATTTTGCACCAAAGATGCCTCAAGAATTCTTTCTTAGTCATCGGCTCCGGGCTCCACCCCACTGAACCTCACATATATTACCCGACCTCAAGTAGCTCAATGGGCAGAAGCCCACTTTATATCTGGGGAATCTGGGGAATTTCTTTTTTAGAGGCAGATACAGTTGAGATCACAGCACCTCAAGATTTAAAATGCAGGCTCAGTTGGTTCAGTGTAAACTGGCCAGGCCCTGCACTCTTCCCCAGCTACCAGGCATGTTGAGACTGCATCTTGAAGGTGATATGGAAATATTAGGGTTCAGAGACAGCATCTAAGAAAGAATTCTTAAGACATTTTCAGTGCAAAAAGGTGGGGTTTGTTTTGTTTTGTTTTGTTTTTTAAAGCACAGGGACAGGACCTGTGGGCAGGAAGAGCTATACTGGGGTTGTGAGGAGCAATTGATTATATATTTGGAGTTGGATGAGGTAAAGACAAAGGGAAGTTTCCAAAAGGATTTTCATATATTAAAAAAGACTCACAGGACCCTGGAGGCCTAGCTATTCTCAAGCTAAGGCTGTTTTTCCCTTTAGCAGAGGAATGTCATACCCTGCCTGTCTCAAGCATTTATCAATGGGCTGCAGGTTATAAGGAAATTTAATTTTATCTACATTTCTTTTGCCTTTGTTCTCCACATCAAAGGCATCCTCTCAGTTGTGCAAGGCTCCTAATAGAAACTCAAAAAATGGCCATGATATTAAACTGAACAAAAATATTAAAATAATATATGGCATTTCTGATGGAAAAAAAGGAAAGATGTTTTTTTAAACATGCATCATGCAAAAAGAGAAGAGGATAAATATTCAGAAGTGGAATTGCTAGATCGTATGGTGGTTCTATTTTTAATTTTCTTGAGGAACCTTCATACTGGTTTTTATTGGGTCTTGAAAGGATTTCTGCATTCCCATGTTCACTGCAACACTATGGACACAGCCTTGGTGTGGAAACAACCTAAATGTCTGACAGATGAATGGAATAAGAAAATGTGTTACATACATACAATGGAATATTATCCAGCTCATGTGGTTTTGGGATATAGGTGAGGTTCAGGCGGGTGGAGTCCGGAGCAGACAACCAAGAAAGAATTCTTAAGAATTCTCGTCTTTGGTGCAAAATGGTGGTTTGTTAAAGCACAGAGACAGGACCCATGGGCAGAAAGAGGGGCTGCCCTAGGGTTGTGAGCTGTGGCTGATTATATACTATGGGGTTGGGGGAGGTAAGGAAAAGGGAGATTTCAAAGAGATTTTCATACCTTAAAGAAGACTCACAGGATACCAGAGCCCTTTCCATTGTCAAGTTAAGGTTGTTTTCCCTTCTGGCAAGGCATTAACATGAAGATAGTTGGGTACTTCCTGGAGGTTTATTGTACTCTGCCCACTTCAAGTATCTGTCAATGGGCTACAGGTTATAAGGACAATTAATTGTATCTACATTTCCTTCTGGAACCAAAGTTATTGATAGAAATGCTTTGTTCTTGTAGATTGCTAAGACATTTGTAAACTGAGGGAGACTCCTGTCTTGCAGAATTTTGATCTCTGTAAGTTAACTATTTTTTTTTTCCTTTAGGGCAGCCAGGAATGCCTGAGGATTGTCACATATATGCCATGCGGTGGGGGGTTGTGGGGTGTCAGATTCTGCTTTGTCCTCAGCTTGCCTTTTGCTCCCTCATCACAGCCTTAAAGAAGAAGGAAATTCTGCAATGTGCAACATGAATAAGCCTTGAAACCATGCTAAGTGAAGTAAACCTACAAAAGTAAGTCTCACAAAAAGATAATATATGATTCCATTTACATGAAGTATCTAAAATAGTCAAATTCAAAGAAGCAGAGTAGAATGGTGAGTGCCAGGGCTTGAGGGGAGAGGAAACAGGGAGTTTCTAATCAACAAAGTTTCAGTCAAGCAAGATGAATAAGCTCTAGAGATATGCTGTACAGCATTGTGCCTATAGATAACAATACATATTGTACATGTTAAAATGTGTTAAGAGGGAAGATCACAGGTAAGTTCCTACCATAATAAAATAAAATTAAGGAAGAAGGAAAAAAGAGAGGAAAGAAAGAAAAACAAAGTTTATGAAGGAGAAGCCAGTGGGTTGTCTATGAGGAAAAAGCAAATGGTTGAGTTCTGCTATCTGGTACAAGCATGGGGAAGGCCAGTGGGGCTCATGTGGTAATGCAGAAGGGGAGCTGACATTTAGAGTCTCCTCCAGTGCAAAAATACCAAATACTTCAAATACTGTGTGCCCTTGAGTAACTTTGGCTGATCTCTCAGAACCTACAGTGGTTTGTCAAACTGTCTCTTTAAATTCAGCTCTGGGTTTTCCCAGGGAGCCTAGCCTATTTCTACTGAAGGACTGAAGGTTTCTTTTCTTCTCACTTCAAGCTGGCAAGAGTGATCTTTTGCAATGCAAGAAAAGAGGGTCAGGTGGAGAGGTACTTATTTCTGCCTTCCCTTTGACTGTTTTCAAAGGAAGGAAACAGATAAGATAAAATGGGCCCAGGGAAGAAGCAAAAGATTTATCTTTTGATGGAATAGATTTCAAATAGCTTCCTAAAATAAGAACTGGTTGTGCCATATCTAGGTTATAAAGTTCATGTGTTTTAAGAAGCCTATTTTAAATGCTATAACCACCTGAAAATGCGAGCAGGAAGGAATCTATTTCACAGTTGCCAAAGACACTATCATTGTTTGCTTTTTTTCTGCATTTAGCTAGAAGGGCATATATTTATTTCTGAAACTGCAGGGGTGGTGCAACTCCCCCACCCCCACCCCACCAGCAATACCTGGAGCAAAGAACAGACAGTTAATTTATATTGTGTGTGGTTTGTTTCCTCAGAAAAATGGGAAACATGTACCACACTCTCTCAGGTCACACCTGCTTGATTTTTCCATCAATCTAAGCTGGGTATGGATCCAGTAATGAACCAGAGATACCCAGAGACAATTCAGAACAATGCACTGGTTTGGAAATAAAGACAAAATGTCAAAGAAAGAATGATTGTATTGAGTGGACACAGGATTCAAATCCAGCACAGGCAGATGTCATTTCCTAGATGTCAGCTAGGCCATTCTTTCCAATTCCCTGCCTCTCCCTGTGAGGTTCCCACACCATCCTGTCAAACTGAGCTGGAGGCTAAATGAGATGCTTTAGGAGGGACCTGCCCCATCTTACACCTTGCCTTGTCACAGGTCCCCTGGAGTGACTTCTACCATTGCACTTATGAGTTTAACTTACCAGCATTTTCTTTTTTCCTTGCCCACCTTCTTTCCAGCTTTATTTTTTATTGATGTTTTCTTTGTTCCCATATTATTCCAACTGGTTTGGAAGATATACATCCATTTATATCTTTGAAAGATTATTCTAAACTGTTTAATATGATTATTTAACATAGTTAAAAGTTAATAGATATCTCTGTTCTGGCCATAGAATACAGGATTCTCAAACTCTCTTCTCTGTAAATTCTTGTCATCTTCTATATTTGTTGTTTCCCAATATTTAGTTCTATTGCCTTTCTAAAATTTACACAGTTCAGCTTTTAATGTTATTATTTATAATTAATATTTATTTGAATTTGCCAACATGTTTATGGAGTTCTTATTCATCATTGTTTTCAATGTCCTACTCTTTCCCTTTTCAATTAATTTCCTTTTTGCTGAAGTTCAAGCTTTAGTTATTCTTTACATTCAAGTGCAGATCTTTAACTATTCCTTATACTTAAAGAATCTCTGAAAATATTGCTATTCCCAGTAGTTAGTTCCTTTCAACAATTTTAAAGAATAATTACATTTTTTCTTGAATCTCTAGTTGCTGATGGAGAAGCCACAGTCCTTGGAGGACCACTAGCTGCCTCTTGCTTCTTCTCACCAATCTGTCAAGTATCTCAGTGGCTTTTGTGATTTTTCTCTAATTTTTGCTTTTAAAGTTCAGAAAACCTACTATAACATATCTAGAAATGGATTTGTCTTTATTTATTTTGCTCAGGACTTAGTGTGTTTGAATAATCCAAGGACTTATGAATTTACTTCAAGTTTTCTCTCTTCCCATCATTTCAACTTATCCTTCTAAGATCTCTTTTAGATTTTAAACCTCAGACTTAGATGCAAATTCTCCATTTATCTTGTCTGTTGACTCTTGTTTACATAATTCATTTCCTACTATGCTTTGTAATTGTTTTACTGTGAACTCATCCTCACTGGAGATTATGTTCTGTGGAAGTCTGTACTAGAGCATAGAGGATTCCTTTAGGATTGCTTTGTGCCTACTCTGCCACAGCCTCACAGGTTTCACCTCCACCAACACCAACACCACCACCTCTACTTCTACCACCACCTCCACCACTTTTATCTTCACCTTCATCACCACCTCCACCTCTACCACCTTACCAGCTCCATCTCCACCAACACTATTACATCCACCTCCAACACCACTGCTACCTCCACCATCACCACTTCCACCTCTACCACTCCTCCTATCTCTACCACAACCAACACTTCAAACACTCCCACTTTCACCAACATCTCCATCACCAGTACTACCTCCTTCACCATCACTGATGTAGAAAAAATGTTAGGGTTTGGAGCTAACAGCCAAGAAAGAATTCTTGAGATGTCTTTGGTACAAAAAGGTGGTTTTATTAAAGCACAGGGACAGGACCCATGGGCAGGAGTGGTTGCATTGGTATCATGAAGAGTGGCCAATTATATACTTTCAATTCGGGAGGAGGTTAGGGATAACATGAGTCTCCAAGGAATTTTGGAAGCAAGGTTTCCAGGAACTTGAGGGGGCTAGCTACTGTTAGGAAAAGGTCATTTATTACTGTTTAATAAAACCTTAGTCATGAGACCCTTCAGATATGTATTAGTAGGTCATATGCTTGGGAGATGATTGCCAACATATATCTTGGGGACTAGAGATGAAAATAAGTTTCTAAAGAATTTGTATACATTAAAGAAGACTTGTAGGATCCTGGGGGGTTGCGATAATGTTAAGATTGTCTTTTGCCCTTACCACCATATTAACATTGAGGTAGTTGAGTTCCTAGAGGAATGTCACTTTGCTTGTTTCAAAGACTTGTCAATGTGCTGTAAGTAGTAAAGAAATTTAATTTTTCTTTTGCCTTCATTTCCCACATCAAGATACACATGTTTCTATAATATGACATTAAACTAAAATAGCTTTCTTCTTAGTTTCAGCTGAAGAAAATAGAGTAGATGACAAATACCCCTATAACCTAGACTGAGGTGCTAAAGCAACAACAATACTGAGTATACTAAGTGATTTTAAAACCAGTCCTGCCAGGAGAAATTCCTGACCCTTCTCCAGGCTATGAACGAATGCAACTAAAAGAAGAGAAAGAGAGAGAGAACATTCTTATGAGAATGCTGAGATGTTTCTCTCTATCCCCTGGTTGAGGGAAGGGGTTTTATCCTCCTCATCTTATGTCAAGTGAGAGGGGCTTCAAGGAGAGCACATAGACAGCATGTGTCTTCTGAAGTCTGAGAGCAAGAGGAGTTATATATAAGAGAGAGGCTGTGCCTTCAAAAGCCTGAGACCATGGAAAGACTAACATTTCACTGGGAGCAGCTCTACTGTTCCAATGTGCACTTTTCCCAGAGGCTAGGTAGTATCAACCTGAAGTCACTTGAAGGACACATCACCCAAGCAGACCAAAGGAGTGGGGGTGAAATGATGTAGAATAAGAGGGTGTAAGAGATAGCTAAGAAACCTAGAGGACAAAGAATTGGAAGTGGCCAGCTTTAGGAAACAAATCCTTCATTACAAGATGCCCTAAGAGTTCTCCAAATAATAACCCATAGACTCTCCATGAGGGAGTCAGCAGAGGATCTAATCACCTAGAAGCCTCAACATCAAAATGATAAATGCAGTAAAGCCTTTTCCATTTGCCCCAGGCACCACCCTGAATGGAGCAGAAATTAGAGTATGCAAAAAAGGAAATGCCGCCTGGCCATGCTGCAGACTTCTAAGACTCAAGCAAATAGAGCTTTAACCTGTGTTCACCGAGTTGATTCTTACACAGGACTGGACATTTTAGTTGCTGAAATAAAATTGTTCTAGGTATGGGGAAAGGACATATCATTAAAAAACGTGTTCCACGGTTTCCAGCAACAGAAATGTATGAGCAGTGAAACGTTCAGATTTAATAAGAATAGTTAAGAGTCAGTTGTCATAGAAAAGTTAAAATACATTGTCTCTCCCGAGAAACAAACTTGATAAATCAGATGTGGGTTTTTTCTTTTCCTTGTTGGGAATTGAGCAAAAGAATATTGATCAGAATTCTTGTATTTAGAATCTTCTTTCAATCAACACTGGAAATGGGGTGCATCTATATACATGGAGTTTATGTTTTATACATCCCAACTATCAATAATAATTAAAATGTAAATCAATCAGAAGGAAAACTGAATTACTTTTCTAATCTCTGCATAAAAATGGCATTACAAAATTGTAATCAAAGGGCATGTAGTCAAGTAATGCAGGATGCAAGTCTGATATACATATGACAGGAAGTTAATAAAAATATGATATTTTCCTAAGTTTTGTGACATTTTTCAGCTTCTTAAATTGTTTAATTTTCTTGATATTTATTCCCTTATTATAAATATTCTGTTTTATACCTATTTTTGTATTGGTGATTTTCTATTCTTTTTGCTAATGAGGGTTACAAAAGCCATATGAGGTTCAGGCTCCTGGAAAATTGGGTCCATCCTGAGTAAAAAACCATAATGATATGAAGTATTATATCATACATTCTTTTTAAAGATTTTATTTATTTATGTGACAGAAAGACAGCCAGCAAGAGAGGGAACACAAGCAGGGGGAGTGGGAGAGGAAGAAGCAGGCTCATTGCAGAAGAGCCTGATGTGGGGCTCGATCCCATAACACCAGGATCATGCCCTGAGCCGAAGGCAGACGCTTAACTGCTGTGCCACCCAGGCACCCCTATATCATACATTTTTAAATGAAGAAAAAGTTGTACTCAATGGAGGAATATGCTGAGCAAGAATTCAACCACAACATTTCCAACCTTTTGGGCTGATAGGTAGGCATTGGCCTTTAACACTTGGCAGAAAAAAACTTGCACCCTGGGCATTATTGTATGGTAGATGACATCTTTCATATTACAGATCCATCAGGCAGATGTATATGGATTAAGTTATTATACTAATTCTTCACACCCAGCCATGTACATACCAAGCTACAGTATAATTTTATCTAATGCTTTAATTAGAAATGGACAGATACCATATTTTCTTGTAAGATCAGCACTTAAAAAAATTAAGACAAAGTTCATTTAAATGAATAAAATGATTTAATATACAAAAGGTGGGGACACAAAGAGTTTATTCAATTTCCCTTGACTTTTTTCATTTTCTTTTGTCATACTGCTGCCAAAGCTGGAACTACTTAATAACCTCCTGTGCATGTAGCTACCAGAGTTGAAGGCAGGCTTTTCATTGTAGTACATGGTGTACATATATAGTACATACCCTGTACTAGTGGCCTGTAGTAATCTTACTTCAAAAGGGCAAAAAAAAATTGAGTACAGTAGCCAAGATAAGGAAGCAACCAAAGTGTCCATCAATAGAAATATGGAAAAGGAAATGTGATGTATAAAGACAGATACTATACGATTTCATTCATAATTGGAATCTTTTAAAAAAAAGAATGAACAAACAAAAAGAAGAATCAGACCTATAAATAGACAGAAAAAAATTGAGGGTTGCCAGAGGGGAAGGAGGGCAGTGGGACAGGCAAAATCAGTGAAGGGGAGTGGGAGATACAGGCTTCCAGTTATTAAATGAATAGGTCATGGAAATAAAATGTACAGCATAAAGAATATTGTCTATGATATTGTGATAATGATGTATGGGGACAGATGGTAACTACACTTGTGGTGAACATAGCATAATAATGTATAAACTTGTCAAATCACTATGTTGTATACATGAAATTAACATATCATTGTGTGTCAAAATATACTTTAAAAAGTTGTGAGCCACCCCCAACCTAATCAATGTAGGATCAAAATAGAAAAACTTCAAAAGAACCATGGGGCCACTGTGGATCAAGGTAATTCTTGATCACTACTTCAATTTTGACAAAATGAGAATCTGGTTCTTTAAAAGAATTAAAAAGATCGATAAACCGCTGACCAAATTTATCCAAAAGAAAAGAGAAAGGACCCAAATTAATAAAATTATGAATGAAAGAGGAAAGATCACGACTAACACCAAGGAACAGAAACAATTACTAGAAAATATTATCAACAACTATATGCCAATAAATTAAGCAACCTGGAAGAAATGGATGCCTTTCTGGAAACTTATAGACTACCAAGACTGAAACAGGAAGAAATTGACAATCTGAGTAGAACAATAACCAGTAATGAAATTGAAGCAGTGATCAAAAACCTCCCAAAAACAAGAAGAGTCCAGGGCCTGATGGATTCCCAGGGGAATTCTACCAAACATTCAAAGAAGAGATAATACCTATTCTACTGAAGCTGTTTCAAAACATAGAAACAGAAGAAAAACTTCCAAACTCCTTCTAAGAGGCCAGCATTACCTTGATCCCCAAACCAGACAAAGACCCCCATCAAAAAGGAGAATTACAGACCAATTTCCCTGATAAATATGGATGCCAAAATACACAACAAGATCCTAGCCAATAGGATCCAATGGTACATTAAAAGGATTATCCATTATGACCAGGTAATGTGCTCCATCACCTTAATTAAAAAAAAAAGACAAGAACCATATGATTCTCTCAATTGATGCAGAAAAAGCATTTGACAAAATATAGCATCCTTTCCTGATTAAAACTCTTCAGTGTGTGGGGATAGAGGGAACATTCCTCAATATCATAAAACCATCTATGAAAAGCTCACAGTGAATATTATTATCAATGGGGAAAAGCTGAGAACTTTTCCTTAAGGTCATGAACATGACAGGGATGCCCACTCTCACCACTATGTTCAATGTCAGCAATCAGACGACAAAAAGAAATAAAGTGTATTCAGGTTGGCAAAGAAGTCAAACTCTGTCTCTTTGCAGATGACATGATACTTCATGTGGGAAACCAAAAAGACTCCACCCCCAAATTACTAGAACTCATATAGCAATTCAGCAATGTGGCAGGATACAAAATCAATGCACAGAAATCAGTTGCTTTTTTATACACTAACAATGTAACTGTAGAAAGAGAAATTAGGGAATCATTTCCATTTACAATAGCACCAAAAGCTGTAAGGTACTTTGGAACAAACCTAACCAAAGAGGTAAAGATCTATACTCTAGAAACTACAGAACACTGATGAAAGAAATTGAAGAAGAAACAAAAAGATGGAAAAATATTCCATGCACATGGATCGGAAGAATAAACATTGTTAGAATCTCTATGCAGCCCAGAGCAGTCTACACTTTCAATGCCATCCCAATCAAAATACCAATGGCATTTTCCAAAGAGCTGGAACAAATAATCTTAAAATTTTTATGGAACCAGAAAAGACCCCTCATCACCAAGGGAATGTTGAAAAAGAAAAAAAACAAAGCTGAGAGCATCAGGTTGCCTGACTTCAAGCTATATTACAAAGCTGTGATCACCAAGACAGCATGGTATTGGCACAAAAACAGACATAACTCAATGGAACAGAAGAGAGTCTCCAGAAATGGACCCTCAAATCTATGGTTAACTAATTTTCAACAAAACAGGAAAAATATCCAATGAGAAAAATGGCAGTCTCTTCAATAAGTGGTGCTGGGAAAATTGGACAGCTACATACAGAAGAATGAAACTCAATCATTCTCTCACACCATACACAAAGATAAACTCTAAATGGATGAATGACTTCAATGTGAGACAGGAATCCATCAAAATCCTAGAAAAGAACATAAGCGGTAACCTCTTTGACATTGGTCACAGCAACTGCTTCCAAGACACGTCTCCAAAGATAAGGGAAACAAAAGCAAAAATGAACTTTTGGGACTTCATCAAGATAAAAAGCTTCTGCACGGCAAAGGAAGCAGCAAAACTAAGAGGAAACCCCCGGAATGGGAGAAGATATTTTTGAATGACATTACAGATGAAGGGCTGGTATCTGAGGTCTATAAAGAACTTCTCAAACTCAACACTCAAAAAACAAATAGTGAATTCTAAAAATGGGCAGAAGACATGAACGGATACTTGTCCAAAGAAGACATATGAATGGCTAACAGACACATGAAAAAATGTTCAACATCACTTGTCATCAGGGAAATTCAAAACAAAACCTCAATGATCCACCTTACACCAATTTGAATGGCAAAAATTAACAAGGCAGGAAACAGCAAATGTTGGCGAGGATGTGGAGAAAGTAGAACCCTCTTACCCTGTTGGTGGGAATGCAAGTTGGTAGAGCCACTTTGGAAAATTGTATGCAGGTTCCTCAAGAAGTTAGAAATAGAGCTACCCTATGACCCAGCAATTGCACTCCTGGGTATTTACCCCAAAGATACAGATGTAGTGAAAAGAAGGGCCGCCTGCACTCCAATGTTCATAGCAGCAATGTCCATAATAGCCAAACTGTGGAAGGAGCCGAGATGCCCTTCAATAGATGAATGGATAAAAAAAGATGTGGTCCATACATACAAAGGAATATTACTCAGCCACCAGAAAGGGTGATTGCCCACCATTCTCATCGACATTGATGGAACTGGAGGGGGTTATGCTAAGTCAAATAAGTCAAGCAGAGAAAGACAATTATATGGTTTCACTTATTTGTGGAATATAAGGCATAGTAGGGAGAACATTAGGAAAAGGAAGGGAAAAATGAAGGCGGGGAGGAAACTGAGGGGGAGATGAACCATGAGAGTCTATGGGCTCTGGGAAATAAACTGAGGGTTTTAGAGGGGCCAGGGATGGGGATTGGGTTAGCCCAGTGATAGGTACTAAGGAGGGCACATATTGCATGGAGCACTGGGTGTTATAGGAAAACAATGAATCATGGAACATTACATCAAAAACTAATGATGTACTGTATTGTGATGGACATAATATAACAAAAAATAAAAAATAAATAGTAATAAAAATAAAAAGAAAAGAGGGGCGCATGCACCCCAATGTTCATAGCAGCTATGCCCACAATAGCCAAAATGTGGAAGGAGCCAAGATGCCCTCAACAGACAAATGGGTAAAAAAAGATGTGGTTCATATATGCAATGATTACTCAGCCATCAGAAAGGATGAATACCCATCATTTGCATTGACATGGATGGAACTGGAGGGGATTATGCTAAGTGGAGTAAGTCAAACAGAAAGACAATTATCATATGGTTTCACCTATATGTGGAACATAAGGAATAGCATGGAGGAGATCAGGAGACAGAAGGGAAAAATGAAGGGGTGGAAAACAGAGGGGGAGATGAACCATTAGAGTTTTAGAGGGGAGGGGAGTGGGGGGATGAGTTAGCCCAGGGGTGGGTATTAAGGAGTGCATGTATTGCAATGAGCACTGGGTGTTATATGAAAACAATGAGTCATGGAACACTACTTCAAACACTAATGATAAAGTCCCATAAGTTCATTTTATCTTTTATTTCTCTTGCCTTTGGAGATGTGTCGTGAAAAAGGTT
>NC_048237.1:4446385-4446681 GCF_002007445.2 Ailuropoda melanoleuca
GAAATTAGGGAATCCATCCCATTTACAATAACACCAAAAACCATGCGTTACCTTGGAATTAACTTAACCAGAGACGTAAAGGACCTATATGCTAGAAACTATAGATCACTTTTGAAAGATATTGAGGAAGACATAAAAAGATGGAAAAATATTCCATGCTCATGGATTGGAAGAATTAACATAGTTAAAATGTCCATACTACCCAGAGCAATCTACACTTTCAATGCTATCCCGATCAAAATACCGAGGACATTTTTCAAAGAACTGGAACAAATAGTCCTTAAATTTGTATGGAA
>NC_048237.1:4446967-4487321 GCF_002007445.2 Ailuropoda melanoleuca
GGGGGGTAATCAGAAGGGGGAATGAAGCATGAGAGACTATGGACTATGAGAAACAAACTGAGGGCCTCAGAGGGGAGGGGTTGGGGGAACNTCCCCTGCATATTCTCAGACCACAACGCTCTGAAATTGGAACTCAACCACAAGGAAAAACCTGGAAGAAACTCAAACACTTGGAGGCTAAGAACCATCCTGCTCAAGAATGACTCGATAAACCAGGAAATCAAAAAACAAATTAAACAATTTATGGAGACCAACGAGAATGAATACACAACGGTCCAAAACCTATGGGATACTGCAAAGGCAGTCCTAAGGGGGAAATACATAGCCATCCAAGCCTCACTCAAAAGAATAGAAAAATCTAAAATGCAGTTTCTATATTCTCACCTCAAGAAACTGGAACAGCAACAGAGGGACAGGCCTAACCCACTGACAAGGAAGGAGTTGACCAAGATTAGAGCAGAAATCAATGAATTAGAGACCAGAACCACAGTAGAGCAGATCAACAGGACTAGAAGCTGGTTCTTTGAGAGAATCCATAAAATTGATAGACCACTGGCAAAACTTGTCCAAAAACAAAGAGAAAGGACTGAGATTATTAAAATTATGACTGAAAAGGGAGAGGTCACGACCAGCACCATTGAAATTGCAAGGATTATTAGAAACTTTTATCAACAGCTATATGCCAAAAAACTAAACAATCTGGAAGAGATGGAGGCCTTCCTGGAAACCTATAAACTACCAAGACTGAAACAGGAAGAAATAGATTTCTTAAATAGGCCAATTAACTATGAAGAAATTGAGTCAGTGATAAACAACCTTCCAAATAATAAAACTCCAGGCCCAGACGGTTTTCCTGGGGAATTCTACCAAACATTCAAAGAAGAAATAATACCTATTCTCCTGAAGCTGTTTCAAAAAATAGAAACAGAATGAAAACTACCAAACTCATTCTATTAGGCCAGTATTACCTTGATCCCCAAACCAGGTAAAGACCCCATTAAAAAGGAAAATTACAGAGCGATTTCCCTAATGAATATGGACGCCAAAATCCTCAACAAGATCCTGGCTAATAGAATCCAACAGTACATTAAAAGGATTATCCATCTCGACCAAGTGGGATTCATCCCTGGGATGCAAGGGTGTTTCAACATTCGCAAATTGATCAGTGTGATAGATCACATTAATAAGAGAAGAGACAATAACCATATGATCCTCTCAATTGATTCAGAACAAGCATTTGACAAAATACAGCATCCTTTCCTGATTAAAACCCTTCAGAGTGTAGGGATAGAGGGTACATTCCTCAATTTCATAAAAACCATCTATGAAAAGCCTGCAGCAAATATCATTCTCAATGGGGGAAAAGGTAAGAGCCTTTCCCTCAAGATCAGGAACACAAGGATGCCCACTCACGCCATTATTGTTCAACGTAGTACTAGAAGTCCTAGCAAAAGCAATCAGACAACAAAAAATAAAAGGTAGTCAAATCGGCAAAGAAGTAGTCAAANGACAAAAAGGGATCAAAGGTATCCAAATCGGCAAAGAAGAAGTCAAACTGTCTCTCTTTGCAGATGACATGATACTCTATATGGAAAACCCAAAGGAATCCACTCCCAAACTATTAGAAGTTATAGAACAATTCAGTAAGGTGGCAGGATACAAAATCAATGCTCAGAAATCAGTTGCATTTCTATACATGAACAATGAGATGGAAAAAAGAGAAATTAGGGAATCGATTCCATTTACAATAGCACCAAAAACCATAAAATATCTCAGAATAAACTTAACCAGAGAAANTACAATAACACCAAAAACCATGCGTTACCTTGGAATTAACTTAACCAGAGACGTAAAGGACCTATATGCTAGAAACTATAGATCACTTTTGAAAGATATTGAGGAAGACATAAAAAGATGGAAAAATATTCCATGCTCATGGATTGGAAGAATTAACATAGTTAAAATGTCTATGCTACCCAGAGCAATCTACACTTTCAATGCCATCCTGATCAAAATACCAATGACAATTTTCAAAGAGCTGGAACAAACAATCCTAAAATTTGTGTGGAACTAGAAAAGACCCCGAATTGGCAAGGAAATGTTGAAAAAGAAAAATAAAGCTGGGGGCATCATGTTGCCTGATTTCAAGCATACTACAAAGCAGTGATCACCAAAACAGCATGGTACTGGCACAAAAGCAGACACGTAGACCAATGGAAGAAAACAGACAACCCAGAAATGGACCCTCGGCTCTATGGGCAACTAATCTTTGACAAAGCAGAAAAAAACATCTGGTGGAAAAAAGACAGTCTCTTCAATAAGTGGTGCTGGGAAAATTGGACAGCTATATGCAAAAGAATGAAACTTGACTACTCTCTCACATTATACACAAAGATAAACTCCAAATGGATGAAAGACCTCACTGTGAGACAGGAATCCATCAAAATCGTAGAGGAGAACATAGGCTGTAACCTCTTCGACATCAGCCACAGCAACTTTTTTCATGACACATCTCCAAAGGCAAGAGAAACAAAAGAAAAAATGAACTTTCGGGACTTCATCAAGATAAAAAGCTTCTGCACAGCAAAGGAAACAGTCAACAAAACAAAGAGGCAACCCACGGAATGGGAGAAGATATTTGCAAATGACACTGCAGATAAAAGGCTGCTATCCAAGGTCTATGAAGACTTCTCAATCTCAATACACGAGAAACAAATAAATCAAAAAATGGGCAGAAGATATGAACATGTTTCCAATGAAGACATACACATGAAAAAATGTTCAACATCATTAGCCATCAGGGAAATTTAAATCAAAACCACATTGAGATATCACCTTATGCCAGTTAGAATGGCAAAAATTGACAAGGCAGGGAAAAACAAATGTTGGAGAGGATGTGGAGAAAGGGGAACCCTCTTACACTGTTGGTGGGGATGCAAGTTGGTACAGCCACTCTGGAAAACAGTGTGGAGGTCCCTTGAAAAGTTAAAAATTGAGCTATCCTATGATCCAGCAATTGCACTACTGGGTATTTATCCCAAAGATACAGATGTAGTGAAGAGAAGGACCATATGCACCCTAATGTTCATAGCAGCATTGTCCACAATAGCTAAAATGTAGAAGGAGTCGAGATGCCCTTCAACAGATGACTGGATTAAGAAGATGTGGTCAATATATACAATGGAATATTACTCAGCCATCAGAAAGAACGAGTTCTCAACATTTGCAGCAACATGGACGGGACTGGAGGAGATTATGCTAAGTGAAATAAGTCAAGCAGAGAAAGACAATTATCATATGGTTTCACTCATTTGTGGAACATAAGAAATAGCAGGGAGATCAGTAGGAGAAGGAAGGGAATAATGAAGGGGGAGTAAACAGAAGTGGGAATGAGCCATGAGAGGCTATGGACTCTGGGGGGGAAAATGAGGGTTTCAGAGGGGAGGGGGCTGGGGGGAATGGGCTAGCTTGGTGATGGGTATTAAGGAGGGCATGTATTGTATGGTGCACTGGGTGTTATACGCAAGTAATGAATCATGGAACTTTACATCAAAAACTAGGGATGTACTGTATGGTGACTAACATAATAAAAAAATATTATTAAAAAAATAAAAATAAAAACAGTATTAGTAATTAAAAAAAGAACACAAATAAAGTCAGAAATGAAAGAGAAGTAACAATTGATACCACAGATATACAAAGAATTAGGATACTATGAAAAATTATATGCCAAAAAATTGGATGATCTAGAACAAAAGGAATATACAGTCTTCCAAATCATCATGAAGAAACAGAAAATTTGAGTAGACCAATTACTGGTAACAAAATTGAACTTGTAATAAAAAACAAAAACAAGGGGCGCCTGGGTGGCACAGCGGTTAAGCGTCTGCCTTCGGCTCAGGGCGTGATCCCGGCGTTATGGGATCGAGCCCCACATCAGGCTCCTCCGCTATGAGCCTGCTTCTTCCTCTCCCACTCCCCCTGCTTGTGTTCCCTCTCTCGCTGGCTGTCTCTGTCTCTGTCGAATAAATAAATAAAAAAATCTTTAAAAAAAAAAAAAAACAAAACAAAAACAAAAACTCCGAAGAAACAAAAGACCAAGATCAGATGAATTCAGAAGTGAATTCTACCAAAATTTAAGGAAGAGTTAATACCTGTTTTCCTCAAACTATTCCAAAAAAAAAAAAAAAAAAGAAGGAAAACTTCCAAATGACTTCTATAAGGCCAGCTTTACCCTGATACCAAAACCATACAAGGACAGTGCAAAAGAAGAAGAAGAAGAAGAAAACTACAGACGCAAATGCAAAACTCATGAACAAAATTTTAGCAAAGCACATTCAACAATACATTAAAAGGATCATTCACCATAAGAAAGTGGGGTTATTTCGGGAATGCAAGGATGGGTGAATATTTGCAAATCAATCAATGTGATACACCAAATTCACAAAGTAAAGGATAAAATCATGATCATTTCATTAGATGCAGAAAAAGCATTTGACAAAATTCAATATCCATTCATAAAAATGCTCAAAAAAATGGGTTTAGAGGGAATATACCTCAGCATAATAAAGGTGATATATTTAAAACTACGGCCAACATCAATGGGGAAAAACTAAGAGCTTTCCCTTCTAAGATCAGGAGCAAGACAAGGATGTTCTCTCTCACCACTTTTATTAATATAGTACTAGAAGTCCCCAAAACAATCAATCAAGAAATAAAAGGCTCCCAAATTTATATATTTGCAGATAATATACTATCTATAGAAAACCCTAAAGATTCTATTAATTTCAATTATTCTATAAGTTTTTGGTGAGGCTCAGGATAGAAAATACACAGAAATGGTTGTGTTTCTATATGCTAATAACAAAGTAGCAGAAAGAGGATTCAGAAACAATTCCACTATCAATTGTACCAAGAATAAAATAAGTATAAAATACCCAGGAATAACCATAACCAAGGAGGTGAAAGAATTGTACTCTGAAAACTTTAAAATAATGGTGCAATAAATTGAAGACAAAACAAGTGGAAAGATATTCTATGCTATGGATTGGAAAAATTAATATTGTTAAACTGCCCACATTACCCAAAGCAATCTATAGATTGACTGCAGTCCCTATCAAAACACCAATAGAATTTTTCACAGAACTAGAACAAATAATTCTAAAGTTTCTATGGAAACACAAAGAACCTCTAATAGCC
This sequence comes from Ailuropoda melanoleuca, assembly GCF_002007445.2. Classification (NCBI taxonomy): domain Eukaryota; kingdom Metazoa; phylum Chordata; class Mammalia; order Carnivora; family Ursidae; genus Ailuropoda; species Ailuropoda melanoleuca. The sequence goes on from NC_048237.1 coordinate 4,452,167, forward strand.
AAAACACTCTTCAGAAAGAAGAACAAACCTGGGGGTATCACAATCCCAGATTTCAAGATATACTAGAAAGTTATAGTAATCAAAACAGTTTGATACTGGTACAAAAATAGACATATAGATCAGCGAAACTAGCTAAAGACCTCAGAAGAAACCTACACTTAACATGGTCAATCTACACATGTAGGCAAGAATATACAATGGGAAAAAGACTGCTTCTTCAATAAATGGTGCTGGAAAAATGTGACAGCTACATGCAAGAGGATGAAACTGGATCACTTTCTCACACCATACATGAAAATAAACTCAAAATGGTTTAAAGACTTAAACGTGAGATATGAAACCATAAAACTCCTAGAAGAAAATGTAGGCAATAATTTCTTTGACATAGGCTATAGCAATGTTTCTCTAGATATGTCTCCTCAGACAAGGGGAACAAAAGCAAAAAGAAACTATTGGGATTACACCAAAGTGAAGTTTTGCATAGCAAAGGAAATCATCAACAAAACAAAAAAGCAACCAACAGAATGGGAGAAGTTATTTGCCAAATATATAACCCATAATGAGTTAATACCCAAAATATATAAAAAAATTATACAACTTGACACCTAAAACCAAATAATCCAGTTAAAAACTGGACAGAGGACAGACATTTTTCCAAGGGAGACATACAGATGGCCAACAAACACATGAAAAGATGCTCAACACTACTAATCATCAGGGAAATGCAAATCAAAACCATGAGGTATTATATAACACCGATCAGAACGTCTAGAATCAAAAAGACAAGAAATAACAAGTGTTGCCAAGGATGTGGAGAAACAGGAACCCTTGTGCACTGTTGGTGGGCGTGTAAATCAGTACAGACACAGTGGAAAACAATATGGAGGCTCCTCCAAAAATTAAAAATATAAATACTACACAATCCAGTAATTTCACTACTAAGTATTTACCCAAAGAAAATGAAAACATTAATTTGAGCAGATCTAGGCACACCTATATTTATCGCAGCATTAACAGTAACCGAGATATGAAAGCAACTGGAATATCCATTGATAGGCGAATGGATAGAGAAGTAGAACACGAACACGAACACACACACACACACACACACACACACACACACACACACACACACAGAGGAATATTACTCAACCATAAAGAAGGATGAGATCTTGCCCTTTGAACAACATGCATGTACCTAGAGGGTATTATGCCAAGTAAAGTAAGTCAGAGAAATACAAATACCATATGATTTCACTTATATGTGGAATTTTAAAAGCAAAGAAAACCAGAAATAGACTCCTAGATACAGAGAGAACAAACTGGCAGTTGCCAGAGGAGAGGGAGGCAGGGAGATGGGTTAAGGAGAGTTGAAGACACAGGCTTCTGTTATGAAATGAGTAAATCATGGGGTAAATGGGAATATATAGGGAATATATTCAATGGTATTGTAATAGCATCGTATGGTGACTGATGGTATCATTCGTGTGGTAAGCATAGCAGTTGCCAAATAACTATGTTGTAGTTACTGAAACTACTGTAATGTGAAACTAAAGTAACATTGTGTGTCAATCATACTTCAATTAAAAAAATAATTAAAACACAAGAGACCAAGAGAAGAAGAAAGGAACAGACAAGTACAAAAACAACCAGAAAACCACAAAAATGGCAGTAAGTACACAACTATCAATAATTATTTTAAATGTAAATGGTATAAATGCTCTAATCAAAAGATATAAGTTCACAGAATGGATAAAAAAAATCACACCTGTCTATATGATTTCTACAAGAGACTCATTTCAGACCTAAAGACATGCAGAATAAAAGTGAAAAAATGGGAAAAAATGTTAAATATAAGTGGAAATGAAAAGAAAGCTGAAGCAGTAATACTCATATCAGAAGAAATAGACTTTAAAAGACAGACAGTAACAGAAAGTAGGACATTATATAATGATAGAGGTGTTCTTCCAAAAAGAAGATATAACATTTGTACATATTTCTGCACCCAACGTAGGAGCACCTACATCTATAACAAATATTAACTGACATAAGGGGAGAAACTGACAATAATACAATAATAGCAGAGCATTTCAATGCCACCTGCATCAGTGGATAGACCAGCTGGGCAGAAAATCAATAAGAAAACATTGGACCACACATTAGACCAGACTGACTTAATAGATACAGATGATTTCATCCAAAAACTGCAGAATACACATTCTTTTCAAGTGCACATGCAACATTAAGTCAATAAATTTAAGACTGAAATCATATCAAGCATGTCTTTTCTGACCACAATGGTATGAAACTAAAAACTGGTTACAAGAATTGGACAAAACACAGGTATGTGGAGACTAAACAACATGCCACTAAACAACCAATGGGTCAATAAAAAATCAAAGAGGAAATAAAAGAATGTCCCTAAAGAAATGAAAATGGAAACTCGCATTACAAAATCTATGGAATGCAGCAAAAGCAGTTCTCGGAGGGAAGTTCATAGTGGCATTGGCTAACCTCAAGAAACAAGGAAAATCCCACATAAACAGTTGAACTTTTACACTTTAAGCAACTAGAAAAATAGGAAAACAAAACTGAAAGTAGAGGGAAACAATATAGATGAGAATGGAAAGAGAGACAAAAAGACAATGGAAATGATCAATGAAACTAAAATCTTGTTCTTTGAAAAGATAAACAAAATTCGATAAAACTCTTGTCAGACACATCAAGGAAAAAGAGGAGGGCCCAAATAATAAATTAAAAAGAAGTTGCAACTGACAAAAAGGAATACAAAGCTTCATAAGAGAATATAATGCACAATTGTACATCAATAAACTGGAAAATCTAGAAAAAAATGAATAAATTCCTAGTAACACATAACTTTCCAGGACTGTGTCATGAAGAAATCAAAAATCTCATTAGATAGACTACAAGTAATGAAATTGAATCTGTAATTAAATAACTTCCAAAAAAAACCCAAAAAAACAAAACAGTAGTCCAGAATAAGACAGTTTCACAGGTGAATTCTACCAAACATTTAAAGAAGAATTAAAGTTTCCAAAAAACTGAAGAATGTTTCCAAACTCCTTTTACAAGACCAGCATTATCCTGATGTCAAAACCAGACAAAAATATGACAGAGAAAAAAATTATAGGCCAATATCTTTGATGAACACATATACAAAAATCCTCACTAAACATTAATAAGCTGAATTCAACAATAAAGGTATTATACACCACAAGTGGGATTTATTCCAGGGATGCAAAGAATAGTTTAACAAATCAACAATAATTTGCAAGCCATTCAACATTATACACCATGTAAACAAAGAATAAAAATCATAAGATGATATCAATAGATGTAGAAAAATCATTTGACGGTATTCAGCATCCATTAATGATAAAAACTGTCAATAAAGTATGGGGAAAAAATGTACCTTAGCATAATAAAGGCCATGTATGACAAAATTACAGCTAACATCGTATTAAACAATGAAAAGCTGAAAACTTTTCCTCTAATATCAGGAATAAGACAAGACTGTCCCCTCTCTCCAGTTTTATTCAACATAGTACTGGAAGTCCCAGCTGCAGCAATTAGGAAAGAAAAAGAAATAAAAGGGCATTCAAATTGGAAAGGAAAAGTAAAATTGTCATTATTTGCAGATGATAGGATACTATATAGAGAACATTCTAAAGACTCCATGAAAAAATCTATTAGAAGTAATAAATGAATTCAGTGAAGTTGCATAATACAAAATAAACATACAGAAATCACTTGCATTTCTATACAATAATAATGACCTATCAGAGAAATTAAGAAAACATTCTATTTACAATGGCATCCAAAAAAAATGAAATACCCAGGAATAAGTCCAAAGACCTGTGCCCTACAAACTATAAAACACTGATGAAAGAAGTTGAAAACACAAATAAATGGAAAGATATTCTGTGCTCCTGCATTAGAAGAATTAATACTGCTGAGATGTCCATACTACCCAAACCAATCTAGAGAACACCATCAAAACACCAATGGCTTTTTTCACAGAACTAGAATAACTCTAAAATCTGCATGAAACCACAAAAGCAATCTTAAGAAGAAAGCTGAAGATACTACACTTCCTGATTCCAAACTATACCATAAATTAAAACAGTATGGTACGGACACAAAAAATAGATGCATAGATGGATGAAATAGAAGAGAGAGTCCAAAAATAAACCCACACTTACAATTAACCTTTGACAAAGGAGGCAAGAATATATAATGGGGAAAGGCCTTCTAATAAACGGTGCCAGGAAAACTGGACAACTACATGCAAAACAACAATCACAAACCAAAAATTGGACCGATCTTATGCCATATACAAAAAAAAATGGATTAAAGAACTGAATTTAAGACATGAAACCCAAAAAACCCCTAGAAAAAATATAGACAGTAATCTCTTTGACATCCACCTTAGCACAATTTTTTTTTTCTTTTTGACCAGTGTCCTCAGACAAGGGCAAAAAAAAAGCTAAAATAAACAAATGGAATTTCATTAAACTAAAAAGCTGTTAGAATTTATAGCATACAATTTTAACTCATCACGGATTACCTTCAAGTGGTGTTATGCAACTTTACATTCAGTGTAAGATCCTTACAGTAGTATATTTCAATTTTTGTCCTTAAGCTTCTATGCTACTGTCATGTTCAAATTTGTTTTTCCATGTTATTCATACCACAGTACTTTTTTTGTCTAAATAGTCAATTACCTTTTAACAACATTTAATTAAAAGGAAATCATATATATTTGCCCCTGTTCTGTTATTTCCAGTTTCTTCATTGAGTAAGCCCGTATCTCCATCTGGTATCATTTTACTTCTGCCTGAAGACTTCTTTTCTTTTCTTTTTTTTTTAAATTGAGGTATAGTTGACATACAATAATACAATGTTATATTAGTCTCAGGCCTTTAAGATTTTTTATAGTCCGAGCCTGCTGGTGATAAATTTTCTCAACTTTGGTATTTCTTAAAAATGTATCAGTTTGAAAGATAATTTTGCTGGGTATAGGGTTATCAATTATTATTTCTTAATTTTCACTCTATAAAGTTATTGCTCCACATTCTCTTTACTGGTATTGTTTTCAGTTAGAAATTTGCTGTCATCTATTTCTAGGTTTCTCTTCATATAATGTGTCTTTTCCCCCCTGCTGATTTTAAAGTTTGCTATTAACACTGGTCTTGACCTATTTGACTATGACGTGTCTTGGTGTAGTTTGTGTTTCTTACACTTGAGATTCATTGAGCTTCATGCATCTGTGCATTTACAGTTTCCCTCAAAATTGGGAAAAAATTCAGCTATTTCTTCTAATATTTCTTCCTCTCTCTTTTGGGAATTTTAATCACATGTATATTAGGGCACTTGAACTTCTCGCATAGCTCATTGTTCATTTTGAATTTGTTATCTGTTTTTATTGAATCAGTTCTATTGCTATGTATTCAAGGTCATTAATCTTTCAATCTTCCCTTTTTCAATATCTAATCTTTATAATCCCACTCAGTGTAATTTTTGTCTCTGATATTACAGTTTTCATCTATAAGAAGTTTGGATTCTTTTTCATAGCTTTCATGTCTAATTTTTGAACACATGAAATATAGTTATAATAACCATTTCAATGTCCTCTGTTAATTCTAACATATGTATTACTTCTGTGTCCATTTCTTTTGACTGAGTATTCTCTTCATTATGGATTGTGTGTTTTGGTTTTTGTTTTGTTGTTTTTACTTCTTTCCAAAAGTGCCCTGCATTGTTTCCTCTAATGCTTTTGGGTGGTTCTTTGCCTAGCCCAGGTAGTTAACTCCTATATATGCACCAACCAGAACTCTGCTGAATAGCCAAGCCTAGTAATGATGGTCAATTTCAAAGTCCCTCGGTCTTCTCCAGGGAACTCAGAAGACTTTTAAAATAGTTTCCGATAGGCAGTAATAACAGATATCTTGGATGGTCAGGTTAAAGGGCTCAAATGGCACTCCCCATACCAACATCACTTACATTCACTAATTTATATCGGGACGGGAGATCTCATGGGATAAAATAAAAGACTCAGATCTGGACAGCAATGAGGTTCCAGGATGGACTCACATATCAAACAGGCTGTTTTAACTCTAATGGAGGCCTTTTCAGGAAAGGAAATAGGGCCCCTGAGAGAAATTTAATGATGAAAGAAGACTAAAATAGTGAGCCAACAAAGTAGGCCAAAGGGAGAAAGGGAATATTGATTTTAGTTTAGCTGGGTGGCTGATACCAGAAATCATCCCAACTGTGCCACCGATAGGAAGGGGTGGGGGGGGCAGAGAAAATGTGGGAGAATGTAGCTATGTGCATATACAAAATAAAAGACCCGAATGGAGCTCAGACAACTGTGCTGGGACACATTCTAAGAGAATATGAAAGAACAGTTATAGGATTTCTCACCATACTGTGTTTGCCCAGGTGAAAGAGTGAAGAGCTACATTGCAGTGGTACAGTAGGCAGCGTGGTCAAGCAACACTTTTTCATGTCAAATGGACCCAGGGACTATATGTTCCACAGCAAGGCTAATGCTGGTGGTGTCATTGGCTTGCCAGCTCTAATCCCTATTGTGGCAGAAGTATGGGCAACAGCACCTGAGGGAGCAGTGGTGACAGCAGCAATGGTGCTAAGGTGTAAGGCAATCAGGCACACAAATGCAACAGCGAGACCAGATGGCTAGACGTGAGTGACCTATCTATGGGACTAACAAAGCCTGAGCTGAAGTCATGGTATTACTAGCTGTGATGGTGAGTGAAAGTTATTGAAAGCTGCCACAAAGCTGTATAGTTCTATGGCCTGATGAAAGGGCTCACTCCCATGCCCACACCTCCACTCTCACCAGTTAAGCATAACACAGAAAAGGTTCCTCTCTATCACCTCAAAAAACGATGAGGATTTTTTATCTCTAGTTACAACAGCGGCAATGATAGAGTTAGGAGTGGGATTCAAGCCTTGAATGGCTCCTCAGTAGGACTGTGGGGTCTGAGGTGCATGATTCTTATGGGGAAGCAGTTGCACTCAGTGACCATCAAAAATCACGGACACATGTTGGCACTGCTGGAGATTCTCGGAAATGCTGGTGTAAGGGAACTCTGTAAAAGACCCATCCCTCCTTCAACAGGTGGGGGCTTGGGATATGATATTTGAATGAAAACACTAATGGTGATACATCTATATTTGCCATCTAGGGAAAGCTCAGTACTTGAGCTATACAATTTAATATATATACAGTTGACCCTTGAACAGTTTTGGGGGTTAGGGGCACTGACTTGCCACAGAGTCAAAAATCTGTGTATAACTTTTGACTCCCCCAAAACTTAACCACTAATAGCCTACTATTGACCAAAGCCTGACTGATAACATAAACAGTTGATAAACATGCATTTTATACATTATATATATTATACACTGTATTCTTACAATAAAGCTAGAGAAAATAAAATGCTGAGAAATCATAAAGAGAAAATACATTTATAATGCCGTACTATGCTTATCAATACTGTAAGTTTATATCGCCTGTTTCTAAAAGGAATGATCTGTCAGTTCCTACATCAATATTATGTGACATAAAACACTGTAAATGTTATATGTATTACTAATGTTAGACATCAAAGAATGAAAAGATAATGTGAAAAATTTCTTAGTTACAGGTATCATGATTCATGCATTGATAATGAAGGAGCAACGTGATTGCTTTATGGTAGTCTAGTGTAATTGATATGATTGCTTCACAGTAGCCTAGGTTACCCTAAGGAATGAATCATTATAAAATTTTATGCCATACAGTATTATAGTTGTATTCATAATACAGTATTGGAAACATTGTTACACTTTTTAAAAACCATTTACCTGCGATAAGAGGCTGATATCTAGTTTCTCCAGTTATGAGAAAGGGACATACTATATGGCAATGTCATTCTTTGAAAGTAAAGTTATAAAACATAAGAAAACAAACACATTATTACTTTTATATTAAATATTATCCTATACCTATGTAAGGATAGGATATCCACTTCCATACGAATCTTACAGGTGTTGTACACAATGACTGCCTAGGCCAGGCTGATGATGACACAAAAATCTCTCACACTCTTTGCTGTACAGTTATTAGTCACATGAAGGCACTCACATATACAACAGATGCTTGTTAACTGTACAGCATGATGACTATTTCCTATTCATTAAGTGGAAGTGGATCATCATAAAGGTCTTTATCCTTGTCTTCACATTGAGTAGACCGAGGAGGAGGGGAAAGAGGAGGGGTTGATCTTGCTGTCTCAGGGGTAGCAGAGCTGGAAGCGGAGGCAGGAGGGGCAAGCTCCTTCAGTGTAACTTTACAGAAACACGTCATCATTTCTGACTCTTTTGCTTTTTCATTTCTCTAAACATGTTTCTATATGGACCAATCTTTTTTCCCCACTGTTTGCTTTAGTTTCAGTGCCTGTATCATAGAAGGGTCCATTTCAGAAAAGAAGTCAAAAACAGTCTTGGATAATCAGAAGCTCTCTGCCAGATGGTCTAATGTTTGTTTTCTGTCCCTGCTTCTTCTATGTCTTCAGCTTCCTCATCTAGCGCTGGCTGAGAAGCACTCATCTCCATCAACTTGTCTGTTAATTCCTCTGGTGTGCTGTCTCTTGGCACTTTAATTTCTTCAACATCTGCATCTTTGAGACCCTTCACCTCCCACCTCCCCCCCCCCCCCCNNCCCCCCCCCCCCCCCCCCCCCCCCCCGCACCATATCCACAACCTCTTTCATGATTTCCTTGACTGGCTCTGTTTTCAAGTCCTGCAAAATCATATACAACATCTGGGCACAGTTTTCTCCACCAGGAATTTTTTTGTTTCAGACTTGATGGCCTTTACAGATTTTCCTATAACAATAATAGCATCTTCAATGGTATAATCCTCCCAGACTTTCACAATGTTCCCTCTGTTGGGGTTCCCTTCCGTAGCATTAACAATCCTTTCCATAGAATGCCATGTGTTATGAGCCTTAAAGGTTCTTATGGCCCCCTGATCCAGAGGCTGAATCAGAAACAGTGTGTTTAGGGGCAAGTAGACCACTTCAATGCCTTTAGTGTCGAACTCATGGATTTCTGGGTGGCCAGCAGCGTTGAACTTTAAAATGTGGTCCCTTACTGGCAAGGTACTTCCTAGATTTTAGGGACAAAGCATTGACGGAACCAATCCAAAGAAAGAGTTCATGTTCTGCAGACCTTTTGTTGTACAACAAAAAACCTAACAGCTCGTGTTTATCTTTTTCCCTTCAAGGCTTGGAAGTTAGCAGCTTTGTAGATAACCGTAGTCTTGATCATAAACCCGACTGCGTTTGCACAAAGCAGTAGAGTGAGACTACGCCTTCCTGCCTTAAACCCTGATGTTCACTTCTCTTCCTTACTAATAAATATACTTTGTGGCAACTTTTTGTTCAGAATAGGGCTCTTTCATCTATATTAAAACCATTTCAGGCAGATATCCTTTCTCCTCAATGATTTTCTTAGGGCCTCTTCGTTGGCAGAAGCAGCTTGTCCTGCTATCCTGACGTGTATTAAGCCAAACCTCTTTCTAAAATTATCAAACCATCCTTTGCTGACATTAAATTCTCCAGTTTTAGATTCTTCACTTTCCTTTTTGTCATATGACTTCACTTTTTCTTAAATCATGTGAATCTATAGGTATGTCTTTCTTGTAACTGTCTCGCACCCATTAAAGCTGCATATTTAAAAAGATAAAAAGGTATTTTGCAAGAAGTGCAATGTTTCTGTGCTTGCTGGCATAGCTGCAGTGATGACTTCATGAATTTCCTTTTTTTCTTTTTCTTTCTTTCTTTCTTTCTTTCTTTCTTTTTTTTTTTTTTTAACAATGATCCTTAAGATGGCTTCATTTGTCTTGAAACTGTGGGCAATCACAGTTGTAGACCTCAGTTTATGGTACCTATCAAGCTGTTCAACTGTTTGCAATGTCTTGACGTTCCTCTGCTTCTTGGGAGAACTTCCAACATTACAAGCGGTATTATTCCCTAGATGAGGTCTCATGGTGTTATTCAAGGTTTATGGCATTGCACTAAACAGGTTGAAAAATAACGAGAACTGTGAGAGAGAACTTTTTACCGTGATATGCAATTTACTCGAGATATGAACTAGTCACGGGGACATGATTAGTGTCACGCGGCATTTTAAGCTGATATTCACAATACTTGAACTCATTTCAATAACAACAGGACATGGCTACAAATTATAGTAATACAGTATGTACAATTGTATGCAGTTATGATTTAATACTGCATCTTTATATGTTTGCATTTCTTTCAACTGCAAATGGCATCATGTACGGTCTGTAAGTATGTAAGATTTAACCAATTTCAGCTTTTTATAATAGATTTGTATTTATGGTAGTAAATGACAAAATAGTCTAGTATCTGCATACATTTATACATTCATGATATACACTTAATTTTTTTTTATATTTCTAGGCTATGTTAGTCTGAGTTTTATCAAATTATTGAAAATCTCAAGAACATTTTCCAATATATTTATTGAAAAAAAAAATCCACGTGTAAGCAGACCTATGTAGCTTGAAAACGTGTTGTTAAGGGTCAATTGCAATTAGACAATTTAATAAATTAATCTTGATTGAGGCCTATTTTGTATGAGGCATTATGATAGATCCCATAAAAGACTAATTAGTTGATGTATGACCTCTGCTTGGAAAAATGCTTATAATTTCATAGAAGGAACTAGATGAGTACAAAATGTCCATTTTGTAATATCAAGTACAAAAAGACATCATTGTATTCTTCTGAACACTATGTGGAAGCATTTGGTTATAACCTTAGAATTTGCTTTCAACGTGGCATGCATCTGCGAAATGGAGAGTCCCGAGGAGGAAGCAATTCTACCTCTCTATCTGATTCAGGGGTACTGTTGGAGGGAGGTGGGATCTAAGCCAGAAACTGAATAGCAGATGGTATTCTGAATCACACTGTTGAGGAAACAAGAGCAGATCAGGGAGAGGGAACCAGTAAGGCGTAAAGCGGAAAAGTGTAGGCATTTTGAAGGTTGGATGGATTATAAGGAGTATGTAGGGGAGTTGTTGAAAGCAAAGCTAGGAAGGTGGGTTGAGGGACATGATGAAGATTTCATCGACAATTAAAGGCAATAAAGAGCCAGTGAGTGTTTTTGAACAGAGAAATAATAGGATTATTAGCCTCTGCATTATTTCCCTAGTTCCACAAGGCTGGACCTACTTAACTTCCTCCCTCAAAACCACCATGCCAAGTTCTCACACTAGACTAAGTAAGGTGTAAAATATTTCAACAGACTCAACATCTTCACCCCTATATTCAGTGGAGCTTAGTAATGGCTACCCCTCCGTGACCTCTGGAGTTACCCATCATTCTCATTTTTATTTCTAATGCATCATATTGAAAACCTGATTGTTCCTCTTGGAAATTCTCATGCTATCTATGCCTGAATTCTGCTAAGCCTGCCATTCCCTTGGAATGCTATGGACATTGTGAGTTTCCCAGTAACTGAAGTGTTCTATCTTGCTTTGGTGACCAGCCTCGTGCTGGTTTTTATTTTCTTTCCTCTTTCATTTTTCCATTTTATTTAGTAAATGACCATTTATCTTTGGGTCTGATTCATAAAATGTAAAAAAATGGCAAAAAACATTAATTTGGCAGCAGTGAAGGGTGGTTTGATATGAACACTTGGAGTATACTAGAGTATTATGCTAAGTGAAATAAATTAGAGAAAGACAAATACCATATGATTTCACTTGTATGTGGAATTTAAGAAACAAAACTGATGAACAAAGGGGAAGGGAAGGAAAAATAAAATAAGATAAACAGTTGGGAGAGCAATACACAAAACCAAGACAATAAGGGCCTAAAGTGCAGCAGCATCCAGGGGAAGGAGAAGATGGAAAGGGATAGCTAGTAATGAGAGTGGCACATAAAAAGCACTTACTACTGCTGAATTAACAAAAAGACATAAGAGATTTGTGGATGGAGGGTAATTTAGGACATGGTAACAAGGTACAGAAGATGGTAGGGAGAAATCACAACTGACTTGAAGTTCCACATGTGGGTGACTAAGAGGAGTGGTGTGAGCAATCAGGTCACAGCTCCATTCAATCAGCAACCTCGCTCAGGAAAAATACATTTGAGAGCCATGTAATGGCTCAAATAAAGTAAGAAACTGGAGAGTTTGAAATGGGACATGTTGAACTTAAAGATGAAATTATTAAAAAAAAAAAAAAAAAGAAAGAAAAGAAAGAAAAAGCCCAAAGGAATGTGGGTATGTTAGAGGAAGGGAGGAAGCATAGATGTTGATTGGGAATCTCAGATCCTGGTGTGATAGTTAAAGCCATTGTGATACAAGAGGAAANGAAAAAAGAAAAGAAAAGAAAAGAAAAGGAAAGGAAAGGAAAGGAAAGGAAAGGAAAGGAAAGGAAAGGAAAAGAAAAAGCCCGAAGGAATGTGGGTATATTAGAGGAAGGGAGGAAGCATAGATGTTGATTGGGAATCTCAGATCCTGGTGTGATAGTTAAAGCCAGAGGAAGTGTCTAGAAAGAANTGGTCTAGAAAGAAAATAAAGAGCCTGAAGACAAAATTTAAAAAATAAAAGTCCACACGTATGCTTTTAGTTGTGTGTGTGATAGAAAGAGTTAGCACAGTAGTTCAGATCAGTGTCAGCGATAAGGATAGCGAGGTGAAAACAGGAGGAAAGGGATCTAGGTAAAAGCAGGGTGTTTGCTAAGCAAATGAAGCATCCTTGTAAGTTCCTTTTATGTCTCCTCCCTCCTCCACCAGAATAATGTTGTTTAGCTCTTCTTCCATAGAAAACCTGTAGCCATCACAGGCTGGCTTCTCAAGTCCCCAGATATTCTGTGATTATGTTAGATAACACAGAATTTCCATTTTAATAGACCCCAAATGGTTGAACATTTGACAACTGGACATTTCTTTATGGTTCGATCTAATATGGCAGTGGGTTGACAATGGAGAGATGCACAGCAGACTCTCTGGGAAGTGAATATTCCTGGTTCTCAACAGCCACTTCTACCCTGATAACTGGGCTGCGCTACCTGTGAATTCTAAGAACTTCACTTCCTTCAGCAGTGAAAGTACTACCTTAGCTCAAGTGGGTGTCTATTTCTATCCATCGATGCCTTTAAGTCACGATGCCAGGCTTCTTGTCTTGAGCCATCATGTGGTCAGGGTCCTAGTGGTATAAGAATGGTGGGATTTGCAAAGGATAAGTCTAATGGAGACCCAGCATATTTAAGAACTAAACAAGCATCACATCGGCTGGGCCATCTGCAGGCAAGTGGTCGTTCGGAAGTAAAGGGAAATCCTCTCCAGAAATAATAGAAAGGCCACCAGTTCGACACCTGGTACACACGATGGTTGTATGATCGGCTGTGTTGAGCCAGTTCCCAGACAGTTTCTGGATGCTCAAATGTCTGTTAGGAAGAGGCCGTGCTCCCTGTGGATCATGTTGTCATGCTTGTGAAATCAGCATCGACCAAGGATCCCTATTTTCCTAGCTACAGCCCTGCCACCCTCCCCGCCCCCTCCGGTGAGAAGAGGAAGAATTTCTTCTGGGTTGACAGAAAAGGTCCCATGTCCTTTCCTCTATGCTTTTGTCTAAGGTATTTAGTAAGTACCCAAATCCTTTCTCTCTCGTGTTCTCCATAATGCCTCAATATTCTTCAGGTTATTTTGCAGCCCTTCGTGTTGAGCCTTTATAACCTAAGTTAATTAACCAAAAAATGGACTTTCTTTGAAGGCAAGGGATGCTTAATTTTAAACTTTTGCAACACAGGAAGGAAAGAAAAGTTTGATTTATCAAAACAGCCTTTTGTCATTCATATCCTGTCATGGTTGATTGTCCTAAAAATGGTTAACAGCAGTGAGTTGTCTTTGTGCTGTATGGAAGAGGGTGCGTTTTGAGGTGGGTTCTCTTGCACACATAAGAGCTTCATAGCTAGAAGTTTTCTGTAAAGGTTTACTAAACTAAGTAAGGAACACAAGGAAAATGAAATCTTCCTTGAGGTAAATTGTGTTTATCATATAAAGTCTGGAAAGATTCTGATCAGCTTATTGAAGGGCTTTGTCATTCTGCCGGCTTCGTTTGGCCACTAGATGAAGTCTTCTGGAATAAATGGAAATTTTCAAAATTACAGTACTTTAAAAAAATTGGGTATTTTTATAGCAAAAATGACAAAACACAAGGCCATTGTATAAGCACTGATTCTCCAAGGAAATGTATGGGCTTGGGGCTTTGGGCTTTAAGGACAGAGAGGCAAATTGATTCCATCCATTGCCCTAAATTTAAACACATCTACCACGATCTGTTTCCTTACAGGAGAGAAAGTGTGGCATTTTTTTTTCTAGCCAATTATGGGAAAGAAAAGGCAGGGTTCCTCTGAAGGGAGACAATGTCTGCTCTGTGCATTATGAAGAATGAAGATTTAAGCAGTTTAGCTACTCTGCTTATTGTCTTGGGGCAAAGGAGAGTAGATAGCTGAATCTTGTTGAAAGGAAAGGTGGTCTCCATCTCTAGTCATTCCCCCTCTGACTTACTAGATCCTCTAAGACACACACATATGTGCCACCAGGATATTTGGGTGTTTCTCTTAGCCATGCATTAGGTTTTAGTGGCCTTTTGTAGAAAGTCAGATATACAGTGTAGTTATTATTAGCAAAAAAAAAAAAAAATTCTAACCCACACAGAGCATCTTGCAGGCGACTGACTTCAGAGCCGCTGGTCACTGGGCTCAGACACTAGTGTGGCACTGTATTTTTCCCTCTACCTTGTTGTGACTGTTAGTGTGGTCCCACCCTGAGGCCTTTCCAAATATTTTCTGTGGAACTGAAAGTCAGCCTTTTCCCCCCAGTGGTTCTGGTTTCTTTTTGATCCTTAAGTATTTCATCTTCTAGACGAAAGAGAGGGAAAGGAGGAGTTGGAGATGTTGAGGTTTCAGTCAGGGAAGATAGAAGTGATGAAGAGATTTGACCACAGCTGGAACTGAAAATTCTCCACCAGGCCTAGTACAAGTTACAGAAACACTGATCAAGGTTTGTAGCTACAACAGGCTATAGAAATCCGATAAACTATACTAAGATCATGAAGGGGACAGATTTTGGAAATAGATTTTTTTGGAAAGAGGAAGATCTGTGATCAATCAACTCTCCATTTCTCAATCAACACGTTGTTTCTTTTAAAGGAAGAATGTGCCTTTTTCTCCCTAACATTTCCATACCCTCATAGGTGCCTGAATTCCTAATACCCTACCATTATCCTTGAGTTTACAAATGGACCTTTCCAAAGATCAATAATTCTTTTGAAGCTGAAGAAATTAGCAAATTGTAGAATCTTTTACTGTAAAAGGTAGCTTCTGCCAAGTTAAATGAAGCTGCATGATGAGGGGATGACCCCATAGGACGGGAGATATATTAGATCCATTCAGCTTGTGCCAGGCCATCAAGCAACAGCAATCTGGCAACACCTCAGATGCTGCTTTACTTTGGCACCTGTCCGTCTAGAACCTCTCGTTGTGCCTTTGCCTCTTGGTGGAGTTTAGCAACTATTTTCAGAGCTAATTGTTAATCTGAAAATGTAGGATGCCCCGAATTTTAATTAAATCTTATATTTAGGTTTCCCATATACTCCTAAGAATTGCTGGCTCCTCTCTTAAAATTTTCTCTTTCAAACAGAAATGGTTGTGTGTGGGGGGGGGGTGTAAGGGGCGCACACACACATGTATGTCGGTGGTGAGATTTGGAGATGGAAGATGGGAAGGGAGTATTTTTCTGTTTCCAAAATGTTGGTTGTGACTAGGTCTTCACCTCTGAACAGTGTGGTTCCGGAGCAAGATTTTGAGGAGAAAAAAAAAGTTCTAGAAGTTTCTATAGAAACTTTCTAGCCCATATAAAGCTGAGCAAACCAAAGAAACCAAAGTAGGAGCCTCACCTAGTGTCTTGCCTCTTGATCAAAGGAAAGTCACTATAGTAACAGCAGTTTGTTTTCTCCCAGAACAATGATTTAAAAAACAAAAACAAAACAAAACAAAAAATACAATAATAGTAGGTAAAGGGAAAGAAATGGAGGACTGGCTCTACTACTGTGAATGAAAAGATCTCAGGCAAAACACCTAGTTTCTCTGAGTTTGCATCTCCATCTGTAACAAGATCATGATGAAAATCTTACTGATCTCTTGGCCCTGTCATGATGATCAAATGACATGATGTCAGTGAAAGCTTTTGGAAGAATTTTAAGCACTGTATGTATACTAGAATCCTTTGCCTCATTTAAATCTCTTTGTAGTTTGTATGGGGCGGGGGGTAGGATGGCCACTAGATTTGTGCTTTTGAAACAGAATCCTTGACAACATGTATAAGAAGTACTAATGTTGAATATTTGTCACAATAATCCGGGGTGTGTGTGTGTGTGTGTGTGTGTGTGTGTGTGTGTGGGTGGTATGTCTAGGGATGAAAGTCTCAATCTAGCCTTGCTATAATCTTAAAGGTGGGCATTTAGAGTGGAATGTGTCATTGAAAAATCTACTCAAAACTATAGAGTAAGAGAAATACAGGTCTCCATTCTTTCCTGGCAAGACTGGCCGAGTGTTCTCTGGTCTGTGGGTTTCCTTGAAGTCGTGTCTCTTAATGGCCATCACCACAGCAGAAGCCAGCTGTGAGAGCAGACACCAACTCATTCCAGATGTGGAATGCCACACAGAAGCACCAGAGGGCAAGTTTTAAGAGCTGAGGAAAGGGATGCAGTAAAAAAGATTTTAAAATCTTTAATCTATTCGGATTCCTCTCAAGCATTCCAAAATGCAGGGTTCTCTACTTTGCATACAGAATCAAACTCCTGGAAGAGATTCGAATTCCCAAGTCTGAGTCAATAAGGAGCTACCCGATATAAGCAAATGCACAACCAGAGTTCATAATGACTACAAGAGCAAAGACAAAAAGGAGGAAAGGGCATTTTTTAAGCAAACGGCTTTCGTACATTTCGCAGCAACGATCTCACAGGAAAATCTTGGGATATATGGTATTTGTTTACACTTAAACAAACAGCCGGGCATTCCATCTACGAAATGCTTTGGTGATCAATTCTACAGCAGGCATGGAAAGACCGGCGCAACACTTTTGTGGCGGTCAGAAAATATAGAAACTATTTCCAGCTCTCACTTCTTTTGGAAAGTCTCAAATGTGGAAGATTCTCTATTTGGGGGGAGATGGGAAACAAACGAGAGTCAGGAACACAGGAGAGCGGGCCTGCACACCAGTAGAAACACATGGAGTCAGGAAAACAGCACTGCAATGTTTTTCCTCCTCAATTCAAACTCTGCTCTCTGAATATGAGCAGAAAACAGAAAAGAAAGCATGCGGCGAGCAGGCATTCGTCCTACCGTCCTGATCTGTTCGCTATAAGAAAGCATCAGCTACATGCCATAAGATCTAATTACCAAGAATTGCCTCTCCTGCCCCACAGCAATCATTTTGATGACAGGCTTCTCTGCACTGTAAAACAAAATGGGGGACCTGAGCTGTATAAACTGCCTCAGCGCTTCCCTTCCTTCCTGTGCTATCAGCCTCCCCATCTCATTTATTTTCCACACATTAATGGTAGCAGTCACCTTGAGCCGGTGATGCACAGTAATTTTCACAGAAACCTTGATCAGAAACCATAAATCAGCCTGATGTGCTTTTATGGTCTAATAACATTCCGGTTGCTCCTACAGGCCTGTATGTAAAACTGCATTGCAGTGAGTCCTTTGGTTTTTTTTTTTTTTTTTTCCTTCTTTTTTTCTTCCAGTCCCGAGCCCGCGCATGCGCTCTCACGCCCCCCCGCCCCTTCTCACTCTCTACCTCTCTGGGTATAGTATTTATACACACACACACACCTAGGCTTGTGCACTTCAGTCACGTGGATGCAGTGCGTTCGTGACAAAATCACATTTCAGTGGCATTATATACACACCCGGTCATGGTGGCAGCGGCAAAGCAAATTCTTTCAGGAGGATAAAATGATGCATTCGTTAGATTCTCAGCCGTATGTGTTAACAAATGAACTGTCTCTGACCAAAAAACAAAAGGACTTAACTGTTTTAGGAGCCACGGGGCCTGTTAAATGATTCAGTTATCGTTCCTTGTCAGGATAACTGGATGCCGCCGTTGGCTCCTGCCCCACCGCTCGCAGCTGCGCTGGGGCTTGGCTCTCTGGAAGCCGAGTGGGATCTGACACTCGGTACCCGTGGCCCGCGGTCTGCAGTGCCGCTGCCTGCCTGATGGCCTCGTGCTCCCACTACTCCCCGGGAGGCTGGGATGCTCTGGAGTGAAAAGGGGTTAGCGGAGCGGCAGGAAGGGGATCAGTGGGTGTGAGCTAAGGGGTGGGGGGCTGGCAGGACATGGCGGGGCAGCAGCGAAAGCGGGGTTGGGTTGGCAGCATAGAGGGCTGTGCTGAGAGAGGGCGTGCTGGGCCTGCCGCAAGGGGCTGACGGCGATCCTGGGGCTGGCAACGGAGCTCCAGCCTCTCCTTGGAATTGACGTGAGCTGGGGAGTAGAACTCGCACGTGCATCTGAGTTGTCTACTGCGCATCCACCTCAGTCCGCCAAATACTCCGACCGGATCTATGTACCTGAGCTCAGGAACTAACAGCAGCAGCGAAAGCACAGCCGCTCAGACCCAGTGCGCACCCCGCGAGCCTGCCAGCTAGACATCCCCTGGGGGTGTGCCCATTTGGAGCACGCAGCCATTCCTGGTGTAGAACGAAGAGCCTCTCAGAGTCGTGTCTTCCTCAGAAGTGCAAGAAAGTAACCAAAGCCAGTTAACGCAATCTGGGAGAAGGTTAGCTTTGCTTTGGAAGTGAGGAAAGCTGGCAACGATCTCTGAGTTTTCACTGCTAACGCACTGAGTGATAATTACTCCCCAGTAGACCTACAACAATTCCAACATTCTCAACTGGTGCTTCATGAATATACACCAAAGGGGGGAAAAGTACCCTGGGGCCTTAATCAAATTGGCCAAAATACCACTCCTTGCTTGGTTAAAAGATACCCCTCCAATTATTTATACACACATCTATTTTTATACCTCTACTAACATTGCTCATCCACGCATGCACGCTCACATTTGGCATAACAACACAGCGAGCCTTTGTAAGGACACCAAATGTCAACGTAGGGGTAACTGCAGGACATGGATCTCACCTCCGTCTCTTGTTTTCAGCGGTAAATCATGAGGTCTCATTCCCTCACCTCACACCTAATGGTGTTCAGTTTAGGCAGTAGCCACAGAATTTGTTAAAACTCATTTCCTATAGAGTTAAAAGGTTTTGTTTTTTTTTTCTGCCCCCAATGTCTCAGGGAGCTGCAACCCATCCTGCACCCCGAATCTTCAGTAAAAGCTCAGCGTTGAATTTTCAGAAATTGACAGGCAATTTCTCCTTTTTGCAGTAGCCGAGCTTTTCAGGAAGGCAGTAGCAAAGGCTAAATGGGAAAAGGAAATGGGGGTGAGCAAAAGCCCTTTCTCTCCACAGTGTCCACTGCCCTTCGATTCACAGACTAGCATTTGTTGTCTGTTTAGGAGCTATTTCTAAACCCTCCTAGCTGGAGGCAATGTACACCAGACCAGTGGGGTGGGAGCAATAAAGGAGAAATGCAGTAAAGAACAAATTCTTTTCAGATTAGCTGATTGGCAGTTGTGAATAATGCAGCTCTGGCACTAAAGCAAAGAAAGGGCAGCTTCAACCTTGGCACTCATTATTTTGCTGTAAGCCTTTTTTTGCTAGGAACATTTTTCTCTTTCAAGTCTTAAATGATGTTAACTCCTTAGGATCCAGCCAGTTGTCCAAAAGGGCGAACCAGAAGGACCCTTCGTTGAAAAATCTAAGTTGTGGATGTGCAAGGATCACAAGAAACAATCGCATTCTCAAACCCTCTTCTCACACGCACCGCAATTAGGATGGAAAAATCTTACCTGTGGGTCAACAGCATTTATGCTGCAGCAGACTGGATGGGCATTTTGAAAAACAGTATTAAAGAAACTAGGCACATAGGTAGCTTATGCGGATGGCTACATAAAGAACTCGAACCACTACAAGGGAGAAGAGACTGTATGAGACGGTTATTTAGTGATTCTAAAGACATCTGTGTTCTTGGCAGTCATGAGACTACAGTCAACCCGAGGGATCTTCCTTAAGCCTTCTGATCTAGATCTGAAAGTAAATTATGGGCTGCGTTTATTTCAAATTGCTGTAAAATAAATACAACATAAATGAGCCTTTTTTCATAATTATTCCTATTAACAATAATACATTATGTTCAATCATAACATTTATTGAGAGACAAGGCATTGGGTTTTTACATTATTTGTCTCTCCACATATTTCCAAAGACTGTCTTATTAAAATATTTCTTTGGATAGTTTTAACTAAATTATTTATTTTTATCCCTTGGAGCCAATATTACATTATAATTTTTAAATATGGCTGCTGTTTTTCTTATCACAAAACCAATAGCTGTTTTAATAAAAAGTTAAATGGCTAAATATATAATTATTCCAAAAGAAAATTTGATCTGTCAGAACCAACGATTGTTAAAACTAAGTGATTACCTAGTCTCAATGCTATTAGTGGTAGTATTTGGGGAAGGAATTGAGATCTCCTTAGTGACAAAATCGTTTCCTTTATTTTTTATCCCTTTTGCATCCTAAACTGTGAACCCTTATGAGTAGAAATCCTACCTCCGTTATCTTCACAATCACCTCAACCTTATTTAGAGCCTCAGATTTGGCGATTGATACATATGTTTGAATAAATGCACACATAAATAAGAATATATATAATAGCTGAGATAATATATAATGTATTCTTAAAGTTTGCCAGTTCTCTTACTTATACAGGAACACATTTCTAGATCTCTTTACACCAAAAGCAATTTGGGAGAAAAAAAAAAAAAAACAACATTAATCTTTTCCAAAACCACTTGCATACACTTTGATCAGGCTCCCACCTGATATGGTTGCTAGGAGTTAAAAAGCTCCGTTTCTGGGGACTAACGCGCAAATATAGGAAAAAGCTATGTACTTGTTATTTTTAGTTCACAGCTCAAGTCTTGGATATAAGTCTCGATAGTCTGTCAATGAATAATTACTGTGCATTTATTCTATAACCTAAGTTTCCCAATTAATGAAGAGCGTAGGCGACATGAGACAACGGACTCAAACGCTTTCCTTATAAAGAGACCCATCTGGGTCTTCAAGCATTCCTTTTGGTGTCCTATAGGAGCTTCCATAGAAATCTAGCTAGAAATGTTTGTTTCTTGAGGCTGAGTGGTGGCTCAGCCTCTGAGACTCTAGCTTTAAGAGAGACCCGTCAATCTTCCAACCCAATCTCCTGTCCAAACTAACAATTCAGAGCTCTGAGTCTTTCCCCCACATTCCTCTCTAATTGTTCTTCTTTTCCACATGGAATATTATGTGCCTCTCTTTTCTTGATGACATTTTACCACCCCTGTAGGCCCGTTTTAAATGATCTCTAAGAATGTCATTCCTGCCCCCTCAGCCCAATGTGTTCCACCCCTCACTTGGCACTATAAAAAAAAAAATATCGCGTTACGCACTTACAGCTCATGTGCGTGGGCCTGTGGTACAGTCATGGGAGGTGTTTATTCTTTTCGATGATGATTGTCAATGTTGTCTTTTACATATTTGTCTATAATTATACAGACAGGGAAGAGAAGAATGGATCATGATATTTTTATGCCTATTGATGGACGTGTTCTGACTCTGTGTGTTTACAGATACCCCAAGAGTTAAACTTTTGCCTTTGTTATGGTTAGTTTACATTCGCTTAATTTTTCCCTTTAGACCTCTCTGAAGACAGACACTCCATTTTGCTAAGCTTTACTCCTTCTGGAGCATGTAGCCCGGAGTCTTATACACGGCCAAGGTGCTAAAAGATGTGAATTTAAATAAATTGAATACAGTCTACCTGGAGGATTAAGGATCAGTTCTTCATTTATAAATTACTTGCCAAGCACCCACAGTGGTGATTAGATGGTTAAGGTTCAGAAACACATAGAACATAGCCTCTCTTCTCCAGTAACTTCCTATCAAATAGAAAAAGGCAAGCTGATAATTGTAGGCAATGACAATTCAGTGCCAATATTAAGATACCGGGAATAAACGTAGTCTTTTGTGGAAACTTAGAGCTACATCTATGGGAAGGGTTTTTCATTTATTCCCCTCTTCCTTCCAGACCTTCTTAAGGTGCCTTGGGTGTGTGAGAAACAGAAGTGGAAAAGAACTACAAAAAAAAAGTCAAAGAAAATACGGGGAACAATAAAAGCAGGACGAGTGAGCTCAAATGACCCTGGAGAGACTTGCACACATCGAGCGTATACATGGGCAGGTGAGCCCCAAGCCCCGAGAGGTGAACGGCTAAGCCACATTCTGTGGGAAGTGCCCTAGAAGGAGGCTCTTTCCCTGAACCCAGCAAGGACAGGTGAGCAGAGAAGCCACCGCAGTGTGAATTCCCACCCTTGACGTCAATACTTCATCAGCTGCCAATAAGAACTCCGAGTGGCGTCATATGGTCTGCGCACCATGAAGGGTTGACATGAAATTAAAAGGCTCGGTTACTCTCCAGTGCTTTCCAATTCCATTTTAAGAAAATTCTCTTCGTTTCTTTGAGGAGTATCATCTTTTAGGTGTGGTGTTTCATTTAACTTTCATAGCAGCCACAGCCAACTTAGGCCCTTGCCCCCATGCCTTGTTCACAGAGTCACTTAATAAATACTTGTTGAAAAAAAATAAATAAATGCATGTGAAAATGAGACATGCCAGCCTATTAAAAAGGGTGATCAATACATTTTCCATCTCGGACGGTTCAGGTGGCGGGATAAAGGAATTCAGCGTTCTTTATAATTTACCTAGCAGTCATTATTATCGCAGGCAAGTGGGCATGTGGCCATTTCTCAGGATGAATCAGGCCACATTTTAATAGTTAGTTCCGGCAGTTCAAAGTGGAATGGATTTATTTCAAGAGGCTCAAGGAAGCCTCATTTTGAAGGTTCTAATAAAAAGTAAGGATGATAAAGAACACTGTTTTTCATGATAAGGAAAATTCTGCCTTTCAAGAGAGACATCATAATTTCTTCTAATTATAAGAAAAATGTTGCTGCCTTGAGCACTCTTATTCATGTGTACAGCCAGAGGGATTTTCTGCATAAAAGAATAATTAGGTTCTATCCCTTCATACTGAAAAAAAAAATCAGCTATCTTTCTTTTCTTTTATACATTTTCCCCCCTCATATTCTCTGACCTCTACTCTGCTGAATCTTTTATATGTCATGGAAGGAAGATTTAGAAGGGCTTTGATTTCTCCAATTCCTTCGGCGGCTGGCAGTGTTTGCTGTGCTGAATTTGGAAGTGCCTAATTTGGGAGTTCTGTTCATGTCGGGCTGTAAACTGATCAGATTTCATTTTATGTGTGAAGATCATTTTCAGGCTGTGGATTTAAACATTTTATTTGCCTGAAATACACAGTACATAATGCACTATGGGCTTTTACTTAGGAAAGCTCTCAAACCACTTAGTTTGAGAGACAAAGGACGTCCTGGGAAGGTTCACCCTTGAACCATTCGAACAGTGAAAGAGAAGCCGGAGTCACCCAGCAGTTCTGACATGGTGACTATAACCATATCTCGAGCGACGGCAGCATAAAGAAAGGTGTGTGGGGAAGATAGCTGAGCACAATTAGAACTTTCCGTTGACCTGATTTGTGTGGCCCATAATTCTCAATTGTGTAGATAACCACCACGAGAGGAGAGATGTGCAGCTGTAATGAAATTAATTCAAACTCAAATGTCAGCAAAGTAGAAAGAAGGGCTGCTCAAATTCATAGTGCGTGACAATATTGCTTGAACCTTTCCAAGAGATTAGAATTTGTTAGACTTCAAAATAGAAGACGATCATTGGCTTTAAAATAGAAAGATCAATGATAAAGATGGACAGGCAAAGAAGTCTTAGGGATTAGATTTTTCTAAGAAAGTTTAGTGGCTTTTTGAAATAATAATGACAACCGCCACCATTTACTGAGTGCTCATTCTGGGACAGACCTGGTTTTGGGGATTTCAAAACATTATCACCACTCCATACAGCAGCCCTGGGAAGGAAATTCACTGAGAGGTAAACTGACTGGTTGGCCAAGATCACACAGTCAGAAAGAGGTGGTCAGACCTCACTCCTAAGTGGTTTTACATCAGTAGGGTATCCAACCCAGCACCTAAGGAAAATCGAGTGTGACCTCTTTTCTTATACAGAGTTTTATTACATGAGCTGGATACTAACATATAGATGGGAAAAAACAGGCTTATTTTGGGTTAATGGCTCTTTGATAAAACTGTCTAAAATCAGCGGATTGGGTCACCGCCTCTCCTTTAATCAGGAAGACAATCTGTGTTCTTGCTCGGAGAGGGAGGACTTTCAGTTAATTATCGAGGAGGGGGAGACCCTTCCTTTCATAGCTTCCCTTTAACATCTGTTATTCTTTCATTTCGCAGATTTTTTTTTTCTTATTAAGCTATTATCTGTAGAGTTTCAGGGGCTATTCCAGTCCTATCAGAAGAGGAAAATGAAATCACTTTGCACACGAAAAGCACAACACCC
This sequence comes from Ailuropoda melanoleuca, assembly GCF_002007445.2. Classification (NCBI taxonomy): domain Eukaryota; kingdom Metazoa; phylum Chordata; class Mammalia; order Carnivora; family Ursidae; genus Ailuropoda; species Ailuropoda melanoleuca. The sequence continues at coordinate 4,476,900 of NC_048237.1, forward strand.
ACTTAGGCAGGAAGAGAAATAGTCTGGAGACTGCTGTGTGCTGTGCTCAGCGTGGCAGCCTACGCGGCGCTTGCGAGCAGAGGCTTCAGAGTCAGACCAGCCGAAGCTGCCATTTACTACCTGCGTGGCTTTGGCCAGGTTATTTCATCTCCTTGTGCCTCAGTTCCCTTACCTGTAAAATGGGGATGATGATAAACACAGCAGCTACCTCATGAGCTCGTCGGGAGGGTGAAACGAGCTCGTAGACGTCAAGAGCTGAGAACAGCGAGAGCACACAGTAAGCGTGGTGCAAATGCGTGCTGAGTACATCGTGTAGGAGCTCTCACTGAATCCTTCCCAGATCCCCGTAAGGATGCTTTTGCGGCTTCCTCCCCCTCTCCCCAACCATTCTCTAGTCTCCAAATGAATAGAATCCTGGGATGGCTCAATGTGTCAATGCCTTGCTTCGTTGTTTCTGCTCGTCCTGCCTGAAATCTCTTCAAGGGCCTCCACTGCCTCTGCTAAGCATCACCTCGCCAACTTTTCCTGATCATCTTTCAGAACCCAACAGGTTATCAGCTCCTCCAAGACTTCCCTGATCCCCGTCAGCCTTGACTAGGTGCCTATCTAGCTACTAAGTCTAAAAATCTTATCAGTCTGATAGTAATTATTTATTTGACTCTCTTCATTCTAGGACACAAACTCCTGAAAGGCAGGTGTTCGATATTTTGTCTCTGTATTCCTGGGGGCAAACACATTACCTTTCACTGAGTGTTCCGATCAATGTTTGTAGACTAACAGTAAAAATCTTCCTAAGTCTCTTTATAATGGAGACTTTTTTTGTAGGTGATTCAAATAATTAAATAGCAATAAATTAATATTTTCGGGCCAAGTTTGGAGTGTCAAATATGTCCACATTCGAATATCAAAAATAGGAGTTGGTTCCTATCTCCTATGAAAAAAGCAGGGTGCTTGAGATAATATTTGATATTTTTAAAGAACTTTCCAGTTTTCCAAGTGCTGTCACCTGCATTATCTTTGAGGCTCATGACAACTGTGAAGTAAATAACACAGGTATTATTATTCTCATTTTACAAATGAGAAAACCGAAGCCCAAAAAGAACTGGCGTACGTAAAATCACTCACACAGAAGGAAGGTAATTTGAAACCCATTTTAGGACTCTAAAAATATAAACATTTAAGCATTTACTATACGCGGTTGTTATTTCCACTGTATCATACTGCTCTCACATTACTTACCATCAAGCTGGGGAAAAATACAGAAAGAAGTAAAATGTATTAATTTACAGAGAAGTGCCAGGAAATTTATGTGTATGTTCTTCAACGTGTTCAGTCCTCAAAATAGTGCTGGCAGGTAGGAATTATTAATCCATTTAGTAAATATAGAAAATCAAGTTCAGAAAGGGTAACTTGCCAAAGGTGGCGAAGTTATTAAGTGGTAGAGTCAGATTTTAAACTGAGATTTGTCTAACTCCAAAGTTCAAACGTACTTAGTACAAAAAGGAGGTGCCCAGCGGCCCAAAGAAGCATGACAATCTCGAGTCTAATTTGGAATGGTATTGATATCCAGTGAGTCTGGTCTAGTACGTGGAAGGGACTAAACACGAGGAGTTTTTGGAAAGAACTGGAAAGTAGCTTTGTCCCAAGAGAAAAGGACTAGATTAGTGCTGGATTTCAGTCACTAGCTGGTGGTAAAGGAACAGTGTCTCATCTACTCTAAAAAGGGGCTTGGTAAGTAGGGGCTTACAGACTTTCTGGCTGCTGACAAAGTGATCTTAGGGTTTAGAGCAGGGATACCATCCCAGCAGGGACCTGGGATGCGAAGCAGAAACCGGGACAGAAAACAAATCCCACAGCAAGGGCACATTAGGCAGGGGAGTGGAGGAAGGGGCTGCTCGTCTTGGTGAGATGGGCTCCTCTTTCTCTGCACATCCTGCATGTTTCCTTCTCTTTACTCTCGATCTTCATGACCTCACTCATCATCTGTAGGTTATCATCCTACAAATATCAACAGTTTAGACCTGTCTCCTGAGTTCCAGACTCCTGTAACAGTGCACTGCGTGGTGGACAGTTCCATGTGGATGCCCGCTGCTGCCCCACACTAAATATATAGAGTTGAACTTACTATATACTGCCTTCTGGAAAACCTACTTTCCGTGTGAACCCCTATGTCAGTCAACCGGAGCACCATTTACCATCTGCCCAGGCGAGAAACTGGTGGTACCCTTTACTTCTACATCTCAGGAACTACCCCCGCCCTTCCCTAATCAATTCCCAAGTCTTCTGATCCTATCTCCTTAACAGCTCCTGAAACTGAGTCATCACCTCTGCAACTCTCAGAGCTCAGCCTTTCGCTATGCCTAGACTACATGATTGCCTCCAGCCTTGCTCATCTCCACACTGAGCTCCCCAGTGGACTCAGGGATATTTCCAACATGCTCAACAAGTCATATCATCCCTGTGCTCAAAAACCTTCCGTTTTTCCCCTGTTGCCCAAAGGATGAAGTCTGACCTCTTTGGTGTGAAATACAACAGACTTCCTGACTTGGCCTCTTCCAAGCTTTCTAACCTCACAGCTTACTTCCCCACCACAAAGCTATCCATACCCTTGATACTCCAGTGAGATATTTTAAAGTCCCTTAAAGTCATCCCTGACCCCCTCTCCCCCAAGCAGATCTGCCAAGTGTCTTCTGTATTCGTGTTGTATTTTTGTCATATTTGCCGGTAATGTAGCACCTACCATTTTTATTAAAAGTGTTTAAGTTTTTGTCTGCTCAGTGAACTGTATACATAAAAACTGTGTGTGGTGACAGATGGTAACTAGACTTATCATAGTGATCCTTTTGTAATGTATATAAATATCAACTCACTATGCCGTATGCCTGACACTAATATTGTTTGTCAATTAGACTTCAATTTAAAAAAAGGGAATGGTGTGTTTTTCACTGTTGTTTCCCCAGCACCCCTCAAGGCAGTTGTCGCATAAAGGGGATCCACCAACATTTGTTGGGTCCGTGAGATGAATCCCTGGGGATCACACTAGCTTGAAGGTCTCACTGAGGGTAGGGGATGATAAGTCTCATGATAGGTATGGCTCTCACTGGCTCAGGACCTCAGAGACTGAATGTGTAGCCAGAAGATACTCAGTACCAGTAGCTGGCCAAAGCTGCACAGGCACATAGCTGATTTTAGACCACAAGCTGGTTTCTCTGACCTAACTTAAGACTTCTATTCTTTTGTGCTTATCCTTAAAAAGACTAACACAGAGACTTGCTCCTTCTTTGGGCCCTGGTCTGTGCTAAATCTTATGAGCTTGCTTGGACTACCTTCCCTTGGCGGTCTCATCCTTTATAAGCCCCATTTGTAATGAATGATGTCATAGGCTGAAATAAAGGCAGAGATGGTGGTACCGGATAGAATTCAGTAAGTTTACAGATCCAGGATTTTTTTTTTTATTTCAACACCTTTCATATTTCTCTTTAGAATCATTCTCAAATAATGAATTAGTAGGCTCACTTAAACAGAACAGATTCATATTTCTAGTTTATTATTGGGCCCTGTATCCAAAAACTTGCTTTAGTATGTATAAAAGCATCATAGAGAAAATCTGTCCATAGGCACTGGGCAGATTCTGTGTGTCCTTTTTTGCCACATAATCCCTTGGCTGTTCCTTTGATCAGCCGTGCAAATCCTAATTAAGGTTTCATCTGATAATTTGATTTCACGATAAAGATCTATTCTCAGTCAGGAGATCTGCCTCCTTAAATTCCCGAGGTTAATGAAAATCACTAATCCAGTGGATAAACAGGCAATGGGAAAGTCAAATCATAACTTTCGTGTTTTCAGAAATACTGTGATTTAAGGGGTTTTTGGAGGCTCTTACAATGAAGAAAGATTGAGATGCAAATTTCGCTGAGAGGAAGGAGAGAACTTCCTAAGTGTGAAAGAACATTATGTAAACAGCATGGCTGTATTAAAAGTACAGTACTTTCTAGTGCCACAAATTATCACACAGGTGTTGCGGTAGTTCCCCTGCTAATGACAGGAGAGGACAAGAAGGTGAGGTGGAACTTTGTAGAATAAGAACAGTGCAATGGATTCTGAGAAGGAAAACCAGATTCTTGCTGCACGTCCACTTGTCCTGTGGCCCCTGAGTTTCTGGGCAAGCCTCTCAACTCTGAGTTTGATCAATGCCAAGTTCATCAAGAAAAGGTCACATTCTTTCATTAAGAAACCAACAACGATCAAACTCGGGCAGTAAATTGATGGATTTTTCTTTTCAGAATCCTATTAGTTCTGGGAAAATTCCAAAAGACTTTTACAACATTCCCCAAATGGCCAGAACTAATAGCAGAGTTCAACATATTAACATTCAGCAGAATGAATCCATATTTATTTCATGAAATTTAATTATATACCAGAAGGAAAAAAAGAACCAAGAGGGACATAGAGGAGATAATACCAATGCTCTGAGAAAATAAGAAAAGGAGAACAGTTTCATAGATCGCTGAGAGACAGTAAGAAAGAGAAAACAGAAGCTAAATTTAAATATGCCTATGACCACTAATTTTGAATACAGCTATGAAATACGAGAAATCACCACTAAATTTAAGGAAAGTCTGTTTTATTCGTTTTCATTTTATTAGAACACTCGAAGACAGATTTACCCTATCATCTAGTTCTAACAGACCAGCTGTGGAAACACACACACACACACACACACACACTACATAGGCACAAACACATCCTCAAAGTCCAGATAAAGACTTAACAAAGTCTATGTTTGCATACTTTACCCCGGAAGGTCACTTGTTCTAATTTCTCTCATCCTCTCTTAGAAGAATACACATAGACAGCTCCAAATCATTTACAGGAAATTTCTGTAGGGCAGAGGAGCTGGGAAATAAGATATAAAATACCATTTCTATTTTGAATCATAGAAAGATCAGTAATGATGGCAAAGTCGCTGCCTACTGCAAGCCCTTAGGTGAGTTTTGTGAAAGAAGTTCCTGGCTTGAGGCTATTTTGAAGTGAATGCAAATTATCATTCATTGAAAAATCTAATACTAATTGAGTCTCTTGTCAAAATCTAGCTAAGAATCTCACTCTGCTTTCTTATTTAAAAACAGTTGCCAGAAGGGCGGGGGTGGTAGGGGCAGGGCAAAATGCTTGAAGGGGAGTGGGAGGTACAGGCCTTTAGTTGTGGAATGAAGAAGTCACAGGGTGAAAGGTACCCCACAGGAAGTATAGTCAATGGTATTGTAAGGACAGTGCTTGGGGACAGATGGGAGTTACGCTCCCAGTGAGCGTAGCATCACCTATAAATTATAGGAACCCTACCCTGTATACCTGAAACTAAGGTAACATTGTATGTCAACTGTACTTAAATAAAAAAAATTAAAATAAATAACAAGGGTGGCTCTCTCCTAGCAGAATGAAGGAGAAAAATAGCAGGAAAATATGACCTGACCCAACAATGAAAAGGCATTTATTCTCCTTTGTTATCATTCTACAAGCTGAAAAAATATCCTTGACGATGTCTTCAAACTTGATAACAAGGTGTGTGTGCTGTGTGTTTGCAGGGAAGGAAAGGGGATATACATTTATCCCTTTTTGAGTCAACCACTTAGGGTTCTATCTTTTGTGAGAAGAAGAAAAAAAAAAAAGCCACAACAATTTTCATTCTTGAAATGCATCCAGAAGTTTAACTCACTCTTTACAGAGAGGCGGTTTTGTCTTGATCAGATGCAGTCCAGGGCTCATCTAAACCTAAATGGCTTAAATCATGTACAGTGGCTTCTGAAGAGAGTACATCTAAATGCAAAGTGGTTACAGGAGCACAACAATTGGCTTGCATAATAGATTCTTCATTTCAAGCCAGAAGTAAACAATTCTGCATAAATAATGGCTCCATGAGAAGGGGTCCCTCCACCCCCCACTAAAAACAGCTTATGTTTTAGATGCAAGAATATTTGCAGATTAAAGAACTTGTATAAAGCCCAAATTACTGATAAAATTTCCTGTGTTTGGGTATCAAAATAAAGTGAAATAATAAACATTCGTTGAGATTTTTCTATGGATGAGGCATGCTGCTAGACTGGGATAAGAGGGCTCAGGGCAGCGTAAATGGCCATCCGTCCTCTAATGGTACAAATATCTGTTCTCAGGCAAACATTATTCCCAGCTACTGTAATAACCATACCAATAAAAGGGAAAAAGTCTATATAGCAGCTAGCACACTGTAAGACAAATAAATAGAAGTACAGGTATACATGTACAAGGTACATAGCTGACAAGCAATGGGCTACCATGGTTCAGAGCACAGACTTGAGCCAAACTGCCTGTATCTGAATCCCAGGTCTACCGTGTCACAGCTATGGGATCTTGGGCAAGTTATTTAACCTTTAAACATCTCAGTTTTCTCATCAATAAATCAGACCTAATAACAATATCTAGGACACAAGAGTGATACAATGCATAAATGAATTAATCCACGGGAAGTGCCTGGCAAAGGGGAGTCCTCGACGAGCAGCGGCCAATCTTGTAGTTCTAAAACTTACAACAAATCCCATACACGTACAAAAATATAACAGGCATGCATGCCAGACACAAAAGCATGTAGGAAGACATCCCTGTTTTCCAGGAGGTTAAATGTAGTTAGCAAAGAGATGCTGTAAAGAGATAGGCATTAAAGCAGAGAAATCTAAATTAAAAAATGGATAGTACCCACAATTAAACACGGTGGACTGAACTCTTGCATCTACTTCTGTACCTTCCCAAATCCATTAAAATTATGAACCAACAAGGACAAAGAATGGAACAAGGAAGAGAGGAACAAGGACAAAGGAAGAGACAATGTATCTGTATAGGTGGTTTGGAGGTCCCGGGCAGGCTGCTGCAAGATGGACCACGTTAGCATGAAGATTATTTTGAAAAAATAACCAAAACCGATCAAAATCCAGCAGATTCAGGAAAAGCTCTTCACGCCCTCCCTGCACCCGCACACAACTGCCTTAGGAGTTTAGATTGAGGACCTTCCCCAAGAAGAGAACTATCTCTGCAGATAACTGCATCATGATCTGAACTAGGTACGGTAGATGGGAAGGAACCTCGCAGGACCTCTGTGATCAAAGTCCTCTATGTCCCATTGTTTCTAAGTGGCCTGGCAAACATTTACCAAACACTTTTTCATATTCCTGTGAATTACATGTCTTCCCTTTGAAGTCCCAGACCCCCACCCCCTTCTCCTTAGTTCAAAACGACATATATCCCTCATTTTGCCTGTCTTTGGAATTTCCATGTCTGTGTGGATTCCCCATATGTATGACATTAAAATTGACTTTCTCCTGTTCATCTGTCTCCTGTCAATTTGATTCTTAGTCTGGCCAGAAGGACCCTGAAGGGGACAGGAATTTCTTGCTCCTCAACAATGAAAGCCAACAAGAACAGGCCAGCTTATACTGGAAAATTCTAGAATAGGGAATGCCAGAGAAGAGAGAACTGGCTAAAAGTATGCATAAAAAGCATTAGGAGCTCCCCTTCCCCCTCCTCAATTCTTGCAAACAGGTGGCTAGCCCTTCCCCCTATTCCCCTTAAGACACACACAAACACTGAAAAGGCAAAATGGAGCCAGAGAGGCTATGGACTTCACAGCATGAAATATGTTATGAAGCAGGTGAAATGAAAACCAAAAACGTGGCTCTATCAGTCTTTATATTGAATCATGAATTTCCTAGCTCCCTGCACTCCATCTTACCCTTAGCATCCGCCATCCTGCTGCTTTGCTTCCACCCACAGGCAGGAAGCTGTAGGATTCCTGACCAATAAGATGGAATGAAAGATAATGCTTTTCAGGAAGTACTCCAAGGAAACGCCTGGCAAGTCCAGTTGGCAGGAAGGGACGTGGATAAAGCGTCCATTAGCTTTTCACTTCTTCACATTTAAATATGAGTAGGTGGCCAGGTTTCACCAGTTAGTTGAAGAAAATCTCTGCAACATTTGGGACAGCCAGGATATAAAAACTTGGATAACATAGAGCCAGTGCAAGAGGTAGGGAAAACTTTAGAGAAGGTATAGATGTTCTCAGGATAATGAGAAAAGATACCTGTGAAAAAGTCATGGTAGAAGTTGGGTACCTTGAGGCCAAAACAAAAAATCAAATGGGAATCAGGCAATTATGAAGTTGGAATCTGAGGATTAGTAGTAAATATATTCAGGGGGTACCTCCTCCTGGGATTTAAAAAAAAAAAAAAAGCAACTGTCTTTTACACAAGAAAAAGGCACACCCTTTCCTTCTCCTTAACCCTCAGGCACAGAGCCAGAAAAGTGAGGATGCAGAAATCTAAGTGAGGCCATAGGGCCAAGACCACTCTTACAAGGTACCTCCAACAAAGGCCCTGGATACCAAGGCAGTGAGGGAAGTACACGTTCAGTGACGAGAACATTAACAGAACTCCTTCCTCTGCAAAAGACAGGAACCCAACTCCTTAAGACTAGAGAGGAACATTCTAGGGATTAAGCAAGAAGAGATGGCAGCCCTCATCAGCTCACCTGCATAGCCATTCCTGGAAATGGGTAGCAGGCAATCTTAGGTGTTTGTTTCAATGACAAAACAGGAAGGTATAACGAGACCATGGCTACGTCAACTTGAGAACTTTTAAATAGTATGTGATTCAGGAGTCATTGAAAAATAACTAAAACTGTCATACTTGTCATTGTTTACTTCAGATTTGTTGGAGGAACCTTGACAATTATATATTAAAATCATTTTTCATATAAACCTATGAAAGAAATATTACAGTGGACAAGAAGACTATTCAAGACTCTTGCAGTAGGGGGAAGAGATGGGATTTACCTCCACTGAAAACAGAAGGCAGGCAGAGCATGTATGGGCTTGGGTGAGTTACTGAAGTACTGGAGGACATGAGCAAGGGGGGTTGGTCAGTGTGTTTGCTAATTGGCACTTATGAAGTTAGGGTCCTACCTTCCCAAAGGGCCCCAGAGATTGGAGTACTCTTTCCTGATGATGATATTTCAAAGAGCTGGCTTCCAGGTCCTTGAGAAAGACTATCTGGATTGTACACCGGGCAAGAGGCTGGGACAAGGTTTACAGCTCAAAGGATCAGAAAAAGAATTCACAACTGCAAGCTTTCTAAAATAAAATAAATGCTCTAAGAAAAGAGAGGTCAGGGGCCCACATTTGGGAAGAACCCATCTGAAGTTTAGTTAAGGTGATGGGCATATTAAGGCTGTCTTGGTCAGTCTTAAATATGAAAACTTAGTAATGTGATTATAAATAAAGTGGAAAGAGCACGGTGTTTGGAGTAAAAAGACCAAGCGTTCAAATTCTGGATCTTTAAGGCACCAGTGGTGTGGACTCCCATTCAGTTGTAGGGAAAAAAAATATGGTCAATTAAATGAGATAATACACATAATAGTGTTTAGCACAGATTCAAGGAGTGAGAATTCAGTACATATTGGGCCTTGCTATTAGTGAGACCGGAATTCAGATCCAGCAAAGGTTTCTGGTGTTTCCTGACAAGATACACTGTGTTGGGCTGGCCGAGAAAAGGGGCCAAGACACCCAAGATGGCCGACTCTCCCACCAAGATTTAAACCAAAACCTAGGCGGGAAACCAAAACTCGTCCTACCGACTTTCCCCACCCCCAGCAGTACCCAATAAAACCCTGCCACGACTCTCCAAGACAGACTTTCCCCCAGCCCCAGCGGTGCCCAATAAAAACCCTCGCTGCCCTGCCCTGGGCGCGACCTCCCCGACTCCCCCCTTCAGAGTCGTGGAACCTCGCCCAAGGGTGCTTGCAATAAAGCTCATCCTCTGGACCACGTTCGCCTTTGCGGTCTTGATTTCATTGGCGACGAGGAAAAATACCTAACACACTGAAAAGACCACAAGTCCACCTCTGAGATACTTCTGCCCAAGATGTACAACCTGAATCTAATCCCAAGAAAACACCAAACCCCAACTGAGGTGCATTTTCCAAAATAACTGACCTGTCCTCTCAAAATTTATACATGTTGTTAAAGAAAGAATGAGAAACAGCTTCAGATTAAAGGAGCCTAAAGAGACAGGATAGCTAGCAAATGCAGCATATGTTCTGGGATTTTCTTTTGCTATAAAGGACATTATCGTGCAACTGGCGAAATCTGAAACGGGTCTGTAGATTAACATTGGTAAAATACTATTAGCTAATTTCTGATTTGGATAAATCTTATGGTAATTATATAAGAGAATGAGCTTGTTTTTAGGAAATACACACTGAGTATTTAGGGATAAAAGGACATCATGCCTGCAACATGCTCTCAAAAGGCTAAGAAAGAAATAATGTGTAGAAGCAAAGAGAGAGAGGAAGAAAATCTATGGGGCAGATGCGGTAAAATGTTAACATTCAGAGGCTATACAC